>NC_058337.1:115109059-115411728 GCF_905475395.1 Chrysoperla carnea
TGAAAATTGCTGATTTTAAAATCATTTTAAGGCAATTTTAAAAAATATCGATTTTATGTCCTTTTAGTTATTTAAATTATAATTAGAAAGTTTTGCCGTTGCTAGCACAGCGCAAGATATTCAAATAATTAAAAAAAAAGATAGTAAGTCAGGGGAATGTCGATGGAAGTGGAAACTTAAAACTATGAAATTGTTTACCTTTGACCTGGCCTTCGACCTGACTGGAGCCTTCGGCAGTGGGGCTCGCGGCGCTCACATATAGCTAATAAATATCTATTTACAATACCTGAATAATAATAAATAATACCTCAATACTATTCAAATAGCTGTTCACAATTCTAGATAAAAATGGTGGAAGCGCAATTAAACAAATTTGAATAGTAAAATGTGTGGAACCCATAAAACCATTTTTTAGTGGACCGAATTGTGAATCTAAACGATCTTCTCATGCACTTGAACATACACAAAAGTTTTCATTAAAATCGGTCCATCCGTTTAGGAGAAGTTCAGTTACAAACACCGATGACGCGAGTTCCATGATTTTTGTTCACCAAAGAGTGCCAAAAGAAGTTTCACTTCAAAAACTTTTCAAATCCTTTTAGTGTGACCGTAATTTTAATAAGAATTACTTTTGTTATTAAAGAATGTAACGAATTAGGTTGCTTTAATAGGTAGCATTCATTGTTAGCTAATGCAACCGCTGTCAAGTACAAGAAGGGATAAGACATACTTTATCCCTAATTATGTTTAATAAGAAGAAAAAAATCCGAAATTCAACTATCTTGAAATAAATTTCTTAAACGTTGAGTGCTTTTGTACCAAAAAAAATATATTTATATAAAATTTAGATATTTGGTGATAGAATGAGAATAGTAAAAAATGACATATTTCGCGTAAACAATAGCGTTAAAATCTATTAAAATAGGTTTAAAAAGTTGTATAACATTGCAGCGTATCTTCAATAGCCGTTTTTACAATATTTTTACAATGCGATACGGTTCAATAAACCGTTATTATATGAATAGTGTTTGTCTATTTATGTGATCAAATTGAATAACGCTAGAAGACACTTTGGCTTATGGAAGCGACAAAACTAGTAATTTTAATAGTTCAATAGAAATCAAGTTTTTATTTATATATAGGGTGAGTACAGTCAATTTCATAAAATTTTGTTATATCTAGCTAGGGTGATGAATCATGAAATAAATAGTACGAAATGACCCACGGCTTGTTTTAATGGTCGATATGTAAAAAATTTCTCAGTGATGTAATATTCAAAAATTACCTTCATGAAAATAATCTTAAGCTCAAAGTTTCGATTTGAAAATAAACGAAGCTTATTGCGAATTCTTATTTTTTGAAGTTTTTTTTTAAAGTATAATATATTTAGTTTCAGTTTTACATCATTGGGTAAAATAAAGATAGCATTTTTATCAAGAAAAATTTCAGTTTTCGAATTTGAGAAAAAGTCAAAGTTGGTTGTCGCCGAATCTATTTTGATTAATTACGACTTTATGTAGATGTCATAAGAATCATATTAGCCGTAGATAGTTGATTTTTGGGCTTTGTGTTGCAATCGCCGAGGTTTTTTGTGTACACTTACACAGATTTAAATAAAGTGAAGTTTGGACTATGAATCATTTGTCTTTTTAGATTTTAGCTAAAGTAATAATCTCTCACTGAGATCTTTGCAACGATATATAATAAGAATTGGTTAATATAATAAAAAATGTTCCTTTCAATACACTAGATGTTGCAAAAAAATATCTCTATTAATTAATTATTTGGAGTACAGAACACTCGACTAGTAGGAAAAACCAAAGTTTAAACTCTGGAAGCGACATATATCACAGTAAGACGCAAATATTCACTAATAATTCACTAATGCGTTCTTAGATAAAACGCAAATATTCGTTGATGTGGGTTTTGTTTTATAAAAGCAAGAAAATTGTTAAAAGAACGACTTAAAGAATTATCAAAACAAATAAATTTTCATAACACAAGTAATTTATAGCTATCCCAAATCAATCAAATAACAAAAAATTTAACTAAACTTTTCAAACAAAGTGGATGATAATTTAAGCCCTTTCAAAAACATTTCCTAATTATCCTCAGAATATTCGAATCAAATTTGTTTAAAAACCCTTTTTTTCTAATCAAAGACTGAAATCATTTTCTTTGGCATAAACAAAATTTAATTATAAAACTTTTTTAATGTGTATTATTAAAATTTTAATAAAATTGCTACTATATATTACCTAATCAAAACTTGTATAAATAATAACAACACAGGGTCTATTGACTATAATTTACTGTACAGGATGGCCTGCCTTGTCATGACCATGTAATGTTCATCTAATCGATCGGGCACGGCATTTTTGTATACAAAACATGAATTATAAGTTATTTAATCTTACATTGTCAAATATTGGGAATATGAAATTAAAAAATTATTTCTTTATGAATAAAAGTTCAATTTGATTTTGAGTACATTCTATATGTAAAATATTCAAATTTTCCGTTCATTCTAGTTTGTGGGAAATATTTTTATCCGACGAAATTGAATTGAATTTAATATTATTTAAGATAAGTAAAATTTAATTAAATTGTTTGTAGTTCATAACAAGTAAGCAGGATAAATCATTGCAAGATATCGTGCAATTGCAAATATTACACGATAAGTCTCGAACAAATTATGCGATCAATTAATAATTTTTACTGACCATGGGGCTTTATCATAAATTTATTCCTCTAGTTTCATTGGAGCGTAGCCAAATTGAGTTTTGTGAGAAGCAGGCACATAATAAGTTCAAGGATATAATAGGGTATTCTACATAGTTTGAAAAAGTACTTCTAAATGTTGATTTTCATAATAAAAAGCCACAAAAAATTATATTTCGGCAAAATAAGCATTTTCTTACCATCAAATTAAATTAAATTTTAAACCTTTTTTATTTTTGTAAAAACGCCATTTGCCAACCAATTTGGTGACGTAATATTGGTAAAAACAACATTCGTATATGCATTATTTTATCTATAAATAAAGTTGATGGTAACAAAATCTACAATTTCTACGAAAGTCATCGACAAATAAGTAATTAATGCATATTATTTTTATCTATATGATATCACATCGTGGCGGCTCGTGTTTTAAGTCACGTGATATGCAGATTAAAAATTACGACTTTTAATTTTAATATAATAAAACAATAATGTGTTTTTATGACTCAAAATCAGAATATTTAAGTATATTTCAACATAAATAATTTTTATCATATTTCATAATTTATTTTTCACTGCCGAAAGTACTCTTATTATCGTTCATAAAATACCGAAGTATTAAGAAAAAATAGCTGATAGTTAGATTTTCATTAAATATTGCAAAAACGTTTGCGATTTAATCGGTATAACTCTCTAACACAAAATAACCATTTCGAACCTCTTTCATTTATCCGTTTGAATAAATCGAAGCCACAGACAGATAGTCGAAAGCTTCAAGGTTCTAATCTCCTTTTTCAATTGTTTACTAAAATCAATTTCCTTTTTTAACAAAAACAATAAGCTATGGGTGACATTCTGTAAATATATAACTCATATCTAGTTCTATCCGGACTAGTGACTATGGACTAGTAGTTGTTGTTGGTTTGGCTAAAACTCCCTTGTCTATAAAGTCTAGACAACATAGTAGACATACATTTTAATAATATTTGTATGATGTATTACAACAATAGAGTTATACTAGGGAAGGGACAAATAAACACGGGGGTACAAAACAATACTTAATGTAATATATTTTACCATATATGTATGATGGGTACATAGTATATGGTATATATGGTATAATATGGTATGTATGGTTTGGTTTTTAAAAAAAAAGGGTCCTTTTACAATAATAGATGTATATATCTAGTATTGAAATAATACCCAACGACCATCAAAATTATTTTAACTAGTGCTTGAATAAAAATTACAAATTGTAGTTTTTTTACCCGACTGTTCATACCTTGTATATATAAAATATATTTATATCAAGGTATACTAATTTTAATCCCAAATTAGTAACGCTTAGAAATATTGATGCTAAAAACAAAATTTTGACATAGATGTTCATAAAATCACTCAAGTAATCGATATCCGGTAAGGAAAGTTTAAATATAGCAAGTGAAAACGTATGGACTAAGAGCCAGCGCCTGCCAGACATACGTTAAAGTATAAAAGCTGAATTTTTTTTTGCGTATTCTCACTGGTGTAGGAAACAATCTTTGGGGATTACAAACCTTGACTAACGGTGCCTTCGGTAGGTATCAGGTAATCAGGGGCGCCGTACCCGAGCTCTCTCACGTTAAAATATAAAAGCTGAAATTTACACTGATTGTTCAAATGACCATTTTATGTCAATATTGAAAAAGACAGACCAATTCGAAGGTGCGAACACTCCCCCAGACGCGGTCAAATGCACAAAATACACAATCTACATTTTCTTCCATGATTATGAACTTATTTCACTGCAAGAGTTATTTTATTATTTAAATATGTTCAGTATCACGTACTGAATGTAAATGCACAAAATCCTTACAAAAATAGGCGGGGGAAGAGCCATCATTTTAAGGAAAACCGTTTTAGGCTATAACTCCATAATCGTGCGCTTTAGACCAAAAATGGTAATATCTTTTATTGTAGATAATTAAATTACCTACCTTATTTATAAACTTTTTTTTTGTATCACTAACCGTTTATGAGTTAAACAACTATGACGATTTACTTATTGACTATTTGACCGATATGTCTTCTAATGTTAGTTTAAACAAGAAAATGATAATACCTTTACTTTTAAATCTACAAATTTCCTAAAATATTTGCCTTAAACATTTTTTTGCTAAAATTAATATTTATGAAGTTATAAGACGTTTAACGTTGCTCTTACACACAAAATAATTTATGAAAAAATGTTTCAAACAAAGTTGTATTATTTTATAAGAGGCATTTATTTATTTAAATTTTTCTTCTATCTCAAACAGCTTTCAAGTAGACAGGCGAACAGACAGCCGAAAATGAACTAATTAGGTAATTTTATGAACACTTATACCAAAATTTTGTTCATTATAGCATCCATATTTTCAAACGTTGCAAACTTGCGGCTAAACTTACTATGCCTTGATATATTATTGATTCATACTTGGTATAAAAATTGTTTCCTATAAAATAAATAACTTTTGTTTTAAACTGGTTTTCGTAAACATTTTTGTTTACCCGTTTACCCGAGGCTAGAATTTGGTTTCTGGAGACCTATAACTATACATAGCTGAAATTTTGTTGGTAGATATACTTATAAATATGTATAAATACTTAATCTATTGATTCTAATTTCATATTCAACCTGTCGTACAATATGAAGGGGTCAAATAGAAAATTTTTCGAAATTTTAATTCATACTTCATCGTTATTGACCTAAAAAGTAACACACTTTTATCTATAAAAAAAAAACTAAATCTCGTAGTTTCATCTCCTTTTAGAGCTCAAAAGATCCAATTTTAAATCGAATTTCTGTATCAAAGTTGATACATGGCACCGTTTTTGTCGTTATAGCTTCCCAAAGAGATACTTTTTTCTTTTAAATACAATTACATAAGATGTAGATCGAATTATTTTTTATAAAGGTGGGTAAAACAAAAATGACTGGCAATTTCAAGTATTTCTGTAAAATGTTCTACTTAGGTTCCATTTCATATGAGAAGAAATGAAACAGGTATCAAACTCATGTATGAAACATAAAGACAACATTTTCGTGTTATAGAACTATGTCAAGTTGTAAGTAAAAGTATGGTGAATTTCTTTCAATAGTCGAAATATGCCCCAGTTGAGTTCTACTAAACACTACTTGTTTACTAATTAATAATTAACCTGACCTAATTGATTTAATAAATTGATAATAATTTATTGATAAAAAGAAATTCTCTCTAAAATTGAACTAAAAATAGTTTTATGTTCAAATTTTGACACATTTTGTATTGAAAAATATTTATTATTCATAAATTCACAAAATATCTTGATATTCACATACCGATTGTAAGCTATCTCGTTAGCCATTTACAATAATGAACTGAGAAGAGTTTTTATGGACGTTCTTATGTATAAACAAAGAGGTAATGTGTTATATATTATGGTGTATAATGCAGAGTTTCATAGAAAAATGGTGGAAGCATCAATTAATCAAGCCCCAATACTATGCACATTTACACGACATAATACGTGTGTAGTTATAAACGTCGGTGTAGAAATCGTTTTATCCGACGACGTTTTGTGTAAATACATTTCTCATGTATAGTTTTACAAAACAAGAACGATTTGTTTCACGATAAACATATTGAATAAAAAGTTCTTAACGAAAAGCAAGTAACAGTTTTGTACGATGATTTGGAGTATGTCACACTTTATAATATTTTAAAAGGCCCTCTCTGCTTATTTGGTTGAAATTATTTTTATCCTATTTTCAACTTTGGTGATGAATTTTGTTATAACTTTAAGAATGTAGACGAAAAATAAGAATAAAATTTTTCGATATGTGCCTTGGTTTTCGAAATATCGAAAGCTGAATAATTAAACAAAATATTCAATTTTCGATATTTTGAAAATTACGCCAGAAATCGAAATATTTTTTCGACTAGTGTTTCCTTTAAAAAGTGGACAAAAGTATAAATCTACCTCTTTAAAGTTATTTTTTTACCTTTATTACTCTACTAGCAGATTTTATTTGATTACCTTTAGGAATTTATATTTGAATTCCTGTACAATGAATTCCCAGTTAGTTAAGTTTATAAATACGAGAAACATTTTGAAAACAATATATTAAATATCGAAATATTTCATCAACCGTATCAAGTACCCTTTAATATTGTTGAAATGCAACCCGATCAACAAACACATTCTACCATAAGATAACAAAAATAGATACTTAAAATATCCGATATGATTGATTATCGAAAACAAAAATAAAATTCTTTTCGAAAGAAATGCGATTGAAGTGGTATAAATGTCTCTTAAAAAAAGTATTGAACAAACCACCTACCCATCCTTCATCCTTCATTGCATCCATAATAGCGTAAATTTATTTTCCATTTCAATGATTTAAGTAAATTTCCCATGGGAGAAAGCTCTAGCTCTAGCAATTTTTCTTCAAGCTAAAATAAAACTTTATAAGAAATTTGCATAAAATATACAGAACAATAGGGGATTATTATTTCTATTAAATTTCAATTCTTCGTTCAATTTATGAAAATATTATAAAAAAATAATCATCGTTTTTTTCGATATCTTCCCTGCGGGCAGCTTAAAATTTTTAGATAAACATTAAAACACAATTTTTATTTAAGCTATCTATTTTTAACATATTTACTTTGGTTTGCTTAGTAAAAAGACCCTTGGGTTTTATTTATTGTTTATCCAATCGACATTAGTTAGAAAGTTAAGGTAACTCACTCATGGGCAGGTTTCGTTCCAAAAAAATTTGTTGGGACTCTAATTTGGACGCCACGCCACTAACGTCAATAGTAAGAATCTCTCCAAAAATACATTGCCTGACTACTTTGATAATTCTAAATCACATTTACTTTGTATTTATAAAGCGTGGTGTGGCGAATTTTCTAATTCTATTATGTTTTTGGTTAATCTTCCTAAACACGTGGAATAGCTGAAAAAACTGTTACAAGAAGATTTAGTTTGGGGTATTACGCTTGTACTTGTTATACATTTGTGGGGAATTTTCGAATTCGATATGCCACAATTTTATACTTTCATTAGAATCAAATTTAAATTTCAAAACTTTACTTCAATTGCACAAAGCAAATTTTTCGTATTAAGGTTTTACTCCAATAAACGAGAAGAAAAAAGACGAAATTTCGACGTATAGCACCGAATTTGATGAAAATTTGGGATTAAACTTTGTTCACCCTATAGATCAAAAGTTATATGGTGTTTAGTGGTGCTTTTATCCAGGGGGTGTTAACCACCACTTCTAGGGAGTGGAAAAGTATATGATTAAAATGGCAATGTGAATCGATAAAGCGATGAAATCTAGGCAAAAAGTGTAATTGAAATATATTTCGAAAAATCAACACTTTCCGAGTTATTGGGAAATAAAATTGGAAGTATTTAACGTTAAATAACTGTAAAATTGCACGTTTTTTGAAAAAAGTGTATCATACACATTTTAAAGTAGGTACTATAAAAACCTTGAAAATAAAAAATTTTCAAGTCATTCACACGAAAATTAACGGATTTATAATGAAAAGAAAGTTTCTCGTACCTTTTTTTTTAATATTTTATTCAGCTCAAAAACTGATTAATTTAACACGGGAACGTAAATTATAAATGCTTGCCAAATTGGAAAATTTACTTTATTAGGTATAGACAACATGCTCAAAAAAGTTCTAACAGTTTCGGATATATACTTAGTTTTCTAAATATTGGAATTTAACTAAGAAAAAAATTTTTCGAAAAAAACAAAAAAATTGTCTTCCTCGTTAAATAACTCGAAAAGTTACAAAAAAAAGTTTAGAGCGCAACCGTAGATGGGGTGATTACCACCCTCTGGGCAAAAACACCACTAGAAGCCATAAAACTTTTGATCTAGAGGGTGAACAAATCATTATCCCAAATTTTCAGATCAATCGAAGCTAGAGAAATGAATTAAGAGGTTAAATCCTCGTTTATTGCTGGAGTATTTATAGATTTGTGCCTGAACCTGAATCCTTAGATTTATCATTTGAATCAGAATCCTTAGATTTATCATTTTAAAATATAAATAATAAAATATGTTTAAAAACTACTAGAGACCATTATAATAATCCACAAATTTTCAATTATCAAAATTTTGATTTATGACAAAAGTTACAGGTTAGTAGAACGTTACAATACGTTAACTTTTTGAAAAACTACCTTAAGAAGCATATTTTGTTTATAAACTGCTATTTTGAGCACCTTGTACTTGAAAACCATTGTGTATAAATAATTATCTTTCCAAATTAATTACACTAATTTCATGCATTATCATTTCATGAAAAATTACTTAACAAAGCACTTTTCACATGATAAATAAAGCAACAAACTTCCCCCTCCATATCATATGACTTTAAAATTTTCATCTTGAAATATCAATTTGATGAAGTAATTTAGTTCATTCGGTATATAGACGAAGACAAATATTCATGTCGAGAAATATGATGCCATGTAAACTCAGATGTGTTTTGTCGTAACAACAGTAAAAAAAAGATCATCCCCTAGAGAGATTTCATATTAAACCAACTACCACCCTCTCCAAAAAGTTTTCTATTTTATGGTAGAAGGGTGAGGTTATAAAAGATGTTTCTACATGTTGTAGCAGAGAAGAGCGAGCGCTAACAAGAGCACACATACTATATGCTACTGCTAGTTGTCGTTTTGTTTGAAAATAAACTAAAAGTTGACGTAGCTACAAGGAATACGAGATATATTTCTATTTTGTTACATGCAATCTAGAATTGTTCTCGAAATATATATATGTATGTGAGTTATCTCAACAATTGTTACAACACAACTTCCGAATGCATATTTTATTAATATAAAACAAGTCGCGGTAGGTATGGCTCTCAAGGATAAATAAAGAACTTTCTGATTAATTTAAGCACCCTGCGTCAAAATCGCATTTTCTTAGCACTATCTTTAAATGACATATTTTTATTACCTGTTACAGTACCCGCGTCAAAGATGACGTGAGGCATTTACGCCTCACATAGCAATGATACTCGCGAAATAATACGAGAGTGTGGAAGTGCTCTAATTTGGCTAAATGTGTTTCTTTCTATATGTTTGTCAAAACCAGTATTCTTCCACTGATAAAAATTCGACTATATTGAAAATTTGTTTCCAATTGTTAAATATTAAAGCTCGTCAATAGTTACTAAAAAATTGGTTGAAATAAACAGAGGAGAAAAAGTTACTGTTTTATCTTGGGCTATTTGTGTATAAAGATAACCAATTAAGCCCAGGCTTTTGTCCTCAGATTCTTAAGGAAACCTTTTTTTGATTAAATGAATTCGATATGTCACGTTTCTTCTAAGTAGTGATATATTCTAAATTTTCAGACTTCTCAAATCTGATCATAAACTTAGTTTTTGAGTAACTACCTCGGAATAAATTTTTCTGAGAAAGAATAAAATTTTCCTTTCCATTATTAAACACATTCTACTATTCCTTGCAATCAGCATATTAGAGGCATTATTACGTTTTGCTGAAAAAATTGTATTAAGAACCGACTTTCCATTTGTACATTTCTTGACGAAAAATGGAGAAATTTCAAATTTGTTTCCCCTTTCTCCGATTTAATCAGAAACTTTATTCAACTCAAAGCGTAGAGATAGTATAAAATTTCCAATTTATATTTTCGGGATGAAAACAATACCATCGTAACAGGAAGCTAATATATAATATGTACGTCTTTTTCCTCCATATTAAGTAACTTTTTCAACTTAATGGGGATGTTTTTCCTTCCAAACTCCTCATATCTATCTCATTCTCATTTTATAATTGTGGTTTTAATATCGCATTTCATAGAAAATGGGAAATATCAAAATATCATGTCATAGGTGACAGAAAATTTTACTCAGGTTAAAAAATTCATCACTTTATTTTAATAAGTGCTAATAAAAAGATAAGAGCTGAGAAAAAAGGAGAAAAAACGCAAAAAAGAAGATAATCATCTATAAAAAAGAAAATAATCAGTAAAGTCAATGTAAAATTTCCATTAAATAAAGATATATTTATTCCTCAATTTTCTTAACCTTATTTATAGCTCAACACAATAATTTCTTCTAATCCTTCTGCTTTATCTAATCCTTTCCTTATTGTTTCTCCTTAAGATTCAAAATATCTTTTAAACTAGTTAGTTATTTCTTTCATTTTCACCACTGAAGGCGGAGGTATAATAATAACGCATTTTGCAAACCCTTATGCACAATTTTAGAAAATCATTCTTTTTAACTATACATAATTGAAATAGGAACTTTTCATGAATATAAATAGGTAGAAATTTCAAACCAGTGTACCCTGAAGTCGATAACACGAAAAATTAACCACCTGTGTATTGTTAAAAACCGCAATTAGAACATTAATCGGCAAGAGAAAATTCGATATACAAAGTCTGAAATCATAGCTACGCGATAAAATGCTAGATCGAAGTTCGTTTTTCTTCTCCCTCCTTCTTTTTTTAATCTCCTGATCCAACTTCATCCCTTAACTCTTTTTCCAATAAGGGTACCTATTCTTTCTTTGTAGTTTTTCATATATACAACCATTTTTTGCACACATTGTTTTATAACAGTGATTTTATTACTAGTTATTTCTTGACTAGGCAATTAAACCGGACACGTAGTTATACGTAGAAGGGTATAAATAGAGCAAGCACGTTATAATAGAACGGAGTATAAAAATTTATAATTAATTGATGTAAAATGAATATGAAAAAAAATAATAAAAATAATTAGTACAATAATAATTAATAAATCGCTGAGTACGCTCACTCTTATTGTATGCGTGTGTGTGTGTATTATGTATAAGGAAGACTGTCGCACCATGGATCACAATTTAGGTTAGGTTAGTTTAGAGTTGCTATCCTGGGGTGGTACACACTTAGACCATAGGGTCCGTTGTGATACCGAAAAAGGATTGGCCCATCCCCGGCCACTACTCCATGAACCATTTGGAGTTGTTTAAGAACAGCAGGAGTGCTTTGACGTCGACGGACTTTAGGTCGGAGAGGTCGTCAAAGAGAGACTGGCTCAAGTAAGTCCATCTCCTTCTGTGACAACTCCTGCAGTAGTCGTGATACATTGCCAGGCTCTTATTGATATAAGATCTTCGGAACGCCTACGATTGTACTCAAACCAAATCTCCATCTAGGATTGTCCTTTTTTAAGATTTCCTCTTTGAAGAGCAACTTGCAGTTCGTAAATGGAACTCCCGGATATTTATTGATGTTTGTTTCTGGCAGCATTGTGCCATTTCTAGCAAGCTCGTCTTCACAATTTCCTGGCTTGTCCCTGTGTCCCAGTACCTATACTAGGTTTACATTCATTTGTTCCGCCAGCTCATTTAAGTACGTACGGCAGTCCTGTGCTACTTTGAATGGATCACAATTTACATTTATATGTTTTTTAAACCCATTTTTTAAGCTTAAATATTAATCAATTTTCAATTAAAATTGTATTTCATTTTGTTAAAATATAATCCACGTTTCAAGAACTATAAACCAGGATAACTCTTATATACATAAGATTCTCACCGCTTAAAACACATAAATTTGAAAACGCTACCTCTTCAACAAATTATATTTACAATTAATAATTAATTAAAACATTAAAAAACCTTCAAATGTCTCTTACCGGGATCTTCCTCTACGAGCGTACAGTAGCAACTTCAACTGCTCTTTTGATTGGCTCTGAATAACCCCAAATACAATTACATACTCATAAATATAAAAATGTAGTCATGGTACGAGAGCAAGAAAGATTATCGATGATTTGAAAACGGAGTTTCAGGCATTTCTTTAATTGCTGACTCCAAGGTGGCAACATTTTTCAAGAATCTTAATGATAAAATTGTCTCCAAGGTATAGCACATTACCCGATTATTATGCATTGAACAAAAAATGACCTTTTAATAACATTTTTCCAATGTAGTAATACATTATGTACTCTTCATTCGAACAAAAACAGTTACCCTGGGAAATCTCTCATAATGAACATATATATACAAAAACGAAGTAGGTACAACCTCTAGTGCACAAGCATAAGCGCAAGGGAGAGAAAAACCATCCTGTATCTGTATATGTATATGTATGTGTACATATTGTATGTATGTATGTGTCTCAGCAGCATCTATCGATCTCAAGCGAGTGGTTTAGTAGCGGGCGTTACCCATGGCGACAGAAGAGATAGATAGAACTACCAAGTATATACATATATACATCAAAGGTTTTTCATTTACAATGATAGAATTGTCCAAACCACTACAAAATCCTTTTTTTCAATCTTCTTGGAATAATTTCTTGCAGATCAACGAACTACGCCAATTTGCTGAGCGTACGTTGCTCTTCAACGAAAAATAACGCATGCCTCACAATGTTGATTATCAATAATTCTTTTGTTATCTTAGCCCCCCAACCACACTCTCGGGGAGTATCCTTGCCTATTATACTCGCCAAACTTAGCCGAAGTTAATTTTACTTCACAAGCAGCGTTACCAACTCTACTAACTCTTAGGAAGCTCTTTACCAACTTGGAAGCTCTTTACCTTTTAGCCAATAGTAAGTTTTAGCCAATTTTTAAGCAGAATTTGCTGAAAACTACCAACTTTTCAAATCGTATGTACCACCGAGTCAAATTTTGGGTTGGCCACACTGTTTGCAAGTACCCCATTGGTATGGCTGACATCGAAGTGACAACAGCTGCTGCGGCAACTCTCGTGCGTTTTAGCTATTTGCTGTCTTTAAAAACAAGCATTCGTAATTTTTTTTAACAGGGGCTATCAGTTACAAATTGTTGTTAACTAGTGTATCTGAATGTAACATCAATTAACGTGTATAAATGAAACAATCGCATATTAAAGCGAGCACTGATCAGCGAAGCTGCGGATTACATCTGGCTGACATCTTTTATCAAACAAATTACCATCGAATTAAATTAAAAAATTTCACGACATCATCTCAGTTGTATAATTGAAGTTGAAGGTTCTATCATTTTAAATGAAAACCTCTGTATGTATATATATAGCAGGTTTTCCCCGATCTATATATTATATTGTGTATCCCACATTTATGTTCGTTCACAACATCCCCTTTATTTCCTCCATTCACCCCCATACCATTATTTTTCTCTTGTACAATATTCTCCCCCCTTGACGTCTCCTACCACTCTCTCTCGCATCTCGTATACGTACGTATCTACTCTCGTTGTGTTCGATTCTATTAATCAGTGTTTGCAAAACATTTTTCTCTCTGTTGGAAGTGTGATAACCTATTATATATTGTATGTGGTACCTTTTTCTAGATTATACTTTTTTTGTTAGGGTTTCGTACCAAATTAAGCTTGCAATAAAGTATGCAATATATTGCTATCAAGTATTATTTTTATAAGGAGTAAAATTTATATAAGTAGATAGAGATCCTAAAAATACAGAAATCGATGAACAGCAAAACAAGTTTCGATCAATGTACCAAAGAAATATACGTACCTTCAAAATAAATCACATTGAAATCGGTGTACGCGATTTGAGAAGTGCAATGCTATAGAAATAAGAGAGTGTGATAGTATTTTTACATGTAAGTATTTTTTCACGAATTTATTTATTCATTATTCAATTATTTGAGCTTGGATTCGGAATATAATTTCCGCCTTACACAGTCCCAATAATGTATATTATACTAGGTTGATACCCGCCTGCTTGGCTATATTTAAAAGTAAAGATTAGTAAAGACCACCGTGATATGGCCTTCACCTCCCCTGCTCTCACTTATTCTCCTTGCATAACACTCGAAATAGGGATAGAGATTGTTTTACACTAGTAAAATATATGTACAGTGTTCAATATTTTTTAAATGTTAAATAGTCATCATTCATTTAGTATATCAGAACAGATAGTAGATATAATAATAATAATAATGTAATAATGGGGGGGGGGGTTTAACCTCCGTTTTTGTGACGCATGCCTAATCACAGAGGCCACCCACATCATTATTTGTTAATCTTTATTTAATCAATTACAAACATATACAATTACATTTTTGATGTGGGTGGAGTCGGTTACTTCGTTCTTTTCCAAGCGACGACAATGTGATCAATTTTGCACTCCCATTAATTATTAATTGTTCACACTGCCGCTGCCTGGTTTCGAACCCGCAACCTAAGTCTAAATAATCCTACGTTCTTAAACTAGCGCCTTAGAACGCTCGGCCATTTAGACTCTAGTAGATATATTATTGTTAAGTTTCATTCAAATCCATTCATTAGTTTTTGCGTGAAAGCATAACAAAACCACATAAACAAACAAACAAACATCCTTACTCTACATTTATAATATATAGGGATATACAGTATCTTCGGTTTTCTCATGCTATCAATTTCTTCACTAAAACCATCCCAATTCTCGTTTTTAGCTTATTCAAAAGCCCATTCCATAGGCAGCCTACTATTTCACGCTATCATTACTACTCACTTTAAACCCGCCAGAACGCATGAATAAAATCATAATTGTAATGAACTCAAATTTCGTCCCTATATTGACTGACCGACGGCATCGGTCCATCTGGACTCAGCCAAAGTTATACATACTTTAGTCTATAAAATTAAGTAGTTACGAAGCCTAGTTTTATGTATCACATATCCATAAATATCGCAAAAGATTTGTCTCTTTACATTTTGAACTCAACTAAATAATCGACGCTTACATAGAAGCTGACGTTATATTTCTTAAATAAAGTAGCCCATAGTCGTCCATTATCTTTAGTTTGCCGTAGATTTTTACTTTGTCAGCTTTGCAAGCAAACCTGCACAGAGATAATATACATTTGTATGTGACGTATTAAATATTCCTCAACCACCGTAATCTGCAACTTGTAAAAACTTTCAGAAATAGTCTCAAGTTCTTAAAATCGCTCTCAGAGTTGATTTGTGGCACATGGTTTAATATATATAATCGAAATTATCCTGGAGTAAATCAAAGAAGGGTTTGAAAACTGGCATAATAACTGTCCAAAAATATGCTCGTTCATGGGTTTCACCATCCGACTCAGTTCAGTTAACTTTATACCAGCGCATTCATCGTAATTTTAAATGTCTACTATTCGTTTATTCAGTTAAATTCCAAAACGTAGAACGAAGGTTGTTAATTGTTAAACTTTTGATACGATTTTCTAGATATCCCATGCATCTTTGGACTTCAGTTACTGTTATATATAGCTTTATATATAGCAAGTTATTGTTATATATAAATGTGTTATATAGACCTATTGAAATATTCAATGAATAATTATATTTTAAAGCGATTCTTGAGATAGTCAACAAGTAAATGAATTATATTTTCGTACTAAAATTTTTTTTTTCTTCTTCAACGAGATGCAACGTTCACAACAATGCTGTTGTTTCTATTATGTTTACATGGTTACATGTTATGTAATAAATTATTTATTCGGTTAGAAAATTCATACTTTCTTTACATATTTTAGAGGCAAGATATTACTATGCGTTTCAAGATCAAAATAATTTTCTAAGAATAAACACTTGTACCATGTGGTAGTTCGAACAAAGTATATGGAACCATGAAAAAAACATTGAACGTCTATGGCCGCTTTACACTTGAAACAATAATCAACACCTGGTCTCAATTGAACAATCCTTTTGCACACCTGACCGATTATATAAATAATTCTATGTATATATTTTTATAAAAATCAATTTGTATTATGATTATTATGATTATTACATTTCCTGATATCTCCATCTCTCTCGTAACTTCATTCCACGTATATGATATGCTGTATTTATTTATTTTATTTTTTTAATATTTATTTTTATTAAAAAGCTTCAACGAGAAAGCAGCCAAGCCGCATCGCATCCATACAGCTAGCTCCATCGTAATGGTAAATTTTTATTTCTCTCTGACTAAACATACATACACATACACAGAACCGACACCGCCCATATTTAAAATTAAAAGCACTAATTTTATATCTCATTCAACAACCTCTCATCTCTATATGACTTGTTTATGCGCCGTGAATGCTTTTTTATTTTCATTTTAAAGGAATCCGTACCTACCGAAACAGTTTAAATACAGTTTTGTAGCGAAATACTCGTAGATACTGTTGGACCATTTTAATATATTATGGCTACCAGCTCGTTTCGGTAGTAAGCCAATCCAAAAATTACTTCAAAACGAAAGTTGTCGAGTTTGATGGAGGACATCTTGTTTCGACACCAGATTAGACCTAGTTCTGAGGGTTGCTTTAATAGTCATTTGGGATCCTAAAAGGTAAGAGAGAAAATAACACTTTAAATTAGAAAGTTGATCCTCATTTAATTGAGAAAAAACACGCTAGCTGCAGAAAAATAATTTAGTCAAAAGTTATGAAGGGCAATAGAGGACATTGTGTCCGTGACTTTGACCAACAATTATCGATAAACTTTAAGCGTATTTTCTTTCGATTACATCAATAATGACATAATTTTAAATCGCATACAATCGAGGATCCACTTTCGAACTTAAAGTGTTATCCAATGGCAATGTCTTGACTTTAGTTGACTATTAAATTGACTATTAAAGCAATCGAGGAAACAATGTCAGAAATTAAATCTAATGTCAGAACATGATGTCTCCCATCAAACTCTGTCACTTTTGTTAAAGTTATTTTTTGATTGATCAACTACAAAACGAGCTATTAGCTATAATAGATTAAAATGGTCTACCCTATATGTATATGCCGCTCCTGCGTAGATTAGTTGGATTAGCAGTTAAGTAAAAACATAAATAAGCAAAAGATTCACGATTTTGAAAAGTTTATAAAAATGGTAGAAACGATGGGAAATCAAGGAAATACTTTGAGTAAACAATAATACTTTACTAAGCATACCATCGCAAAGATGTTGCACACATAATTGAGTGGCTTACGAACAACAGCAGGGACAGACAGGCAATCCTAGAGGACCCAAATTCGATTTCCGGTATCTGTGTTTTTTTTTTTCTATTTGTTTAAAAGTAACTTTGTAAACTGCATTAATCCATTGAAGTATATAGTCATATAATATGTAATATAATGTAAAATACTCGTATAATATATGATATTATAAAGAATACTATATTAGTCGGACTTTGACTTGATATCATGGGTACACCAAAATTGGAAGCAAATGTACGTTTGGTTTCATCATAAAAATATGGATAAAGATTTGTCAACCCTTTTAAGATATTATATTAGATCTTATAGTCCTAGTCATACACACTTAGCCATCAGCCCACCATCCTTCAAGCACGCTAAACCTCAGAATCTTGAGACTTTACCATAAAATATTTTTTCGTTTGGTAATTGCCTACTTACTAAAAACATTGGCAGCTGTTGTAGTAACTAAACTTATTGCAAAGAAAAACAAAAACAATTTTTACAATTGCTGTTAATAGGGAATATTCATGAAATTTGAATTTGGTTCAAATATTTTTTTCCGTGACTTTATTGGCTAAACATTTGAACTAAACCTCTTTTTAAGTAATAAAAGTACAAATTCAGTGAGAGAAATTCAAATTTCTAAAACGGAAATTAAAATTTTAAAATGGAAGGGACGTCATAGTATGTGGCTTGTCGGACTTGTTGACATACTGTATGGTATTAATTACTTATCTTTTGTATGGTATTACCTTGGATATATACTATAACTACTACATCCGTGGGTATTACACCTTAGTAAACAGTACATTGAACTACCACCAACTGACAGATCACATTTTAATACGTTATCAACACAGAGCGCCAAAAGGACATCTCAAAATCTCAAACATCTCAAAATTAATGTCTATTTTAAATATTTTTTTATACTTAATTACAGCATTTATATTTTATACTATGTTATAACGATGTAAACAATGAATTAGAAATATAAAAATACATGAATATTCCCAATTGTCATTAGTATCTCTAAATAAATACTGTTTTTCAATGAAATTTGTAAAATATATTTCCTTAACGATACATTTTCTTCAATTCTATAAAATGTTTTAGTATCACTGTATCGTCATGTTGAATGCAAACATGAGAAGAAAATCGAAGTGTATGAGAAATATATATATACATTTGTATGTATTCTAAACTACTTTATGCTACTAGCTCCTGGTGTGGAGATGATACTCCATGGCGATGGTAAAGGTATCTATCTATCTGTATATGAAGGTGCTCGGTCGCTCCTCTTATGCTCATTGAGTACAGTGAGTAAGTGTATTGTTCTCTCGAAAAACTAGTAGTATAGTAATCGTATGTAGGTACTAAAATCTAACTAACATGATTCTCTATATTATTATTATTATTATCATTATTACGTTATACAGGGTATGGCAGAAAAGTGTGCGATTTTGAAAACGCAGTGAAAATAAATCTTATCAATTTTTCCAAATTTTCTTGGTACCACATTATACTGCTGAAAAAAGCATTTTGGAAAATGTTTTTAAGTCAAAATTATTAATTCAGTATATTATGTGAATTAATTTTTTTATTCGTTTTAACTACAGCCAACAATAGTAAATCAGGGTAACGGGTTCGCTTCCCGGCGTCACAGCAAAAATTAATATAATTAATAGATGTGATTGGCAGATAGTATATGCAAGGAGGTGATAAAAATCCCCCCCCCCTTGAAAATAACTGAAGAGCTGATAAATGAAATTATCAGCGGAAAAAGTGGTAAAACACATATATAATATCAAATTGGGCTCTATAACCTAAGTGTGTCCTTAGTGGATAACCAATATAACCAGTCTAACCTTATCTAACTCCAATGAGATGACATCCGTGTAGACTTATTTACTGGTGAATTTTAAAGTTATTCACTAAAACAGCAACATTGTCAATGATACCTGAATAACTTCTTGTCGGATTCACTATTTCAGTACTTCAATATTAATAAAACGTTTTCACAGCGTAATCGCAATACTCGCTACCGTTCCATACTAACTGAATAGTGAATCGTGAATGATAGAAGAAAGGAAACAGGATCTGGTTATTTCCAAAACAATTTGCTTAAAAACTTAATTAATTTTCTTCAGAATCGTTTCAATTTTCTTAAAATATTTTTCATGTAATTTCAGATTTTAAGAAAAAAGGTTACAAAATCGCACATTGCTCTGCCCCATCGTGTATATATCTATCTCTTATTTTTCTTCGCTTACCTAATGCAACTAATAGATACATACAATATTTGTTTCTTTTTTCATTTAAAATTATCCACTTTATATAAATATTGTATAATATATCAAGAGTTTGTAAAATTATGAAGATAAAAATAAATCTGTAATTAGAAGAAATGTGATAGGGAAGGACAAGCAGTAGAGAAATTACAGTACAGCAGTTTATATAGCGACTTTAACAGTCAGGACAGCATGAACCGATTTTAATGGTTATTACGTTAATTGATTTGTCTGTTTAATAGCTATTCAATGATACCCCACTTGACATAGTTCGCCGAAATTCATTTTTTTTGAATTTTCATTATTTTCATATCTTCAGTAGCACTTGCAAGGTTAAGACAAATCGAATGACATCAGAATCACTAAAATTGATCACCGCGTTTGGTCTCTAGTATGCCACATAGAAACACATATACATTTTTTTCACAATATGCTGTCTGGAGGTCGCTATATTGAATTTCCATTACTGCCATATCTTTAGTAGCACTCGCAAGATTAAGACAAATCGATTGACGTAAAAATCATCAAAATCGACCGCTGCGTTTGGCCTTTAGTGTGTCACATAAGAACAGTCATAAACTGATATACACATTACCATTCCTTTTCGTTGCTCAGCCTGGTAAGTAAATGTTTAAATCTTTATTTCCACCTGAATATGGACAAAACACCCTGTATCATATGTGTATCCACCATTATATTTTATTATCAACACTAAAAATATTAAATGTTATTTATACATTACATAACAATTTATCAAAAATTATTATTCCTACATATATAATATACATAATATAATATATATTTTATATACTTTTAGTACAATGTGTATATAATGACTACCTACGTATGTACATACGTAGGTACCTACTATATTATATGTAGTATTATATGTATGTTATCTATCATATTTATATATTGACACAAACAAGGTCATTTATCAAACAAACACAAAACAGAAAAAAAAAAATTATAGTGTGATGACTGCCGATTATATTGTACTCGAAACATTTTACTTTTGTTTTATATAAATGGATTTTTGTTACTATAAATGGGTTTTTTTGAAAAATATTCCCATAACGGATAACGTAAATGATATTCGTCTAATATAGTACCAGTGCCCATCATTTTATATTGTTATTGATTGCGTTTACCGGAGATTAGCGCTCGGTAGTAATGTCTGTTAAGACATAAACAACAAATGAAAGCTTAGTGAAGTTCAGAGCCAGCACTGTCAAACCTAAACTAAGCTTTCCCGAGCTACAAATTTCTTCAGTGTGACCCAGCGATACCGAACCTCGATCACCTCTGCTAAACATTGATGAATACTCCTCTATAAATTCCAGATAAAATTATTCTTAGCTGACAACTTTTTTATCTACGGAAATTAAAAGCTTTGGATCATCCCCGAGGGCTCCAATTCGTCAGATATCCGTTTTTTATTATTTCATTAGAGAGGCGCTCGAATAACAAATCTCATAATATTTTTTTTCCGACACCAATAAAAGAGGATGACCGTTTTCCAAAAACTTGAAAATTGTAGAAAATCGAAACTTCAGTGTCAGGCAAAGTGATTTTTGGATTTTTTACTAGATTTTCTTCAAAACAGATTGAGAAAACAGCGGATATCTGTCAGATTAAAGCGGATATCCGTTAAATTGCAAGTTGTTAAACTAAGTATATAATATAATTAAGCAGCACATTCATTTCTAGAGGTGTACATTTATTAATGACAATCTATACTGACAGACATCCATTCTAATACATCTTTTAACAAAGCAAATTTTATAAAAGAAAAAAGAAAATACTGGCGTTAAAGAGCCAGCGGTTGAAAAGGAAGTTATTATCATTCCTAATATCATATCGGAAAAGACACGAACCAACAAATGTAGGCGTCAAGCACATAATACCTCTTTCTGGTTAAGCCGGGAGTAAACAATGATGGAAATAGTGGAAACTACGACGACATAGAAAAATTCGACTTAGAAATACAAGAGATCAACAGAGAGGTGTAGACATGCAAAAACCCAGTAAGACACAATTAATTTCAAAATAAAAAGTAGGATGGGTTGTCTTGGATAGAAGTACAAACTTTTTGACATTAAATAAATATATATTTTATCATCTGATTTGGAGGAATAAAGTTTATATTCCATTTTATAATATAAATTTGCCTTTAATAGCAATTTTTTACTTGAATATTTAGGGCCAAAAATGTAAAGGTATTGTCTTCACAGCTTATTTCGTAGCCTGTTTTCTTTATGAGGCTAATGATATCATTTTTTCGTATTGTCATCAAAACCAAAGCACTATACAAAATTTCTAGCTCAATTAAAAAACACGAAATTTATTTTGCTATAGCCATGGTATAAAATTAACTAGCTTAACTTAGCTAACATAATGGTATAAAATTAGAACCATTAAACAGAGTTGATTAAATAAAACAAACCAGAGAAAGTCTCCCCCATTTAGTATAAAAGCAGAAAATCGATAATTAAAATGAAATTTAGGATAAAAACGTAATTATCATTTAAAATACCACGAAAATACCTTAATGATGTACCCTTAAAAGGATATTGCCCTTAAAAAATAAACGTAATTACCTCCTGGAGATATTCTAGTATGTAAGATCTATCCTAATTTTCCTACAAATACCCTTATACATTATTCCATTAGTTAAACATAGCATTGTTGAAGTCAATTAAGGTTCCCCTACCACGTGATTCCAGAACATTATTGAATTCAAATAATGTTTGTATTCATTCCGTAATAAACCATATAGACCATGAAATTGTAGTGTGGCTTAATTGTTTATGAAAATCGAGTTTTTCAAAGAGTTTTTTGTCTTGTGTTCAAAAAAAATTCAATGGTAGCACGCTGATAATTTTTCCGCCCCTTCGGCAGCTGCAAACTTGCTGTCATTTTTTTTGTACTTTCTGTGTTTTCAATGATTTTTTTTTAACTTAAATGGCAAACAAACTAAAACCGTCGAAAAATGTTTGAAAAGCTCGATTTCTATAAATTCTACACAGCTAAAACCTTAATTTTCTTTACTATACCAAGCTTATCTTCTATCATTCCATCAAAAGACAAGTAAAAAACACAAGATGTTTGCTTCATTATGGACTCAAGGTATAAAATCTCAGAGCTTTTCTTAATCACAATATCAAAATTTGTATTTTACTATAGATACAAGTAAACAACTTAAGGTATTTTTCCAAGCATGAAAGCACTTTTCGACAAATTTGGTCTATTTTTTAACAGAATGTTAGCTGTGAGATCTGGAAGTTGCAGAACTTTTGATCGTTTAGACCGCGAAGTAATCAGCTGCAAATTTCGCGATTTCGAAGGTCAAAGGATGTAAAACACACTATCCTCTTAGCTAATTTTTACATGGCTTTACAGAATTGAAAAAAAGTAGGAGAATTGAAAGGAATGTTTTTAGAATAAAAACAATAGAACCACGTCGTTTTCTTTTCCATTTATTAATTTTCACGTAAATTGTCAAAATTGGGAACTCAGGCATTATCTCGTGTTAACGGTCAAAATTTCTGAAACTTTGGGATTTAATAGTAAGCCCTATTCTTATTCTGTGAAAAAAAATTTGTTAAACTCTTGTCGAAAAGTGCAAATAACATGCTGGAAATACCTTAATTCGTTCGAAATTCCCTTCAGTGACGTTTGTAGAAATGCGTTTTTGGTATAATTTCTACAATATTTCATATAAATCAACTTTTTAACATGTTTTATTCGACTACCAAGAAATAATATATTCGAAAATTCACTTTCTATACTCTTAAATTTAAACAATACTTTTTTATAACTCAGTAATTTTTCGAGTTTATCCATGAAAATTTGGCTTAGCGACAATTATTTACACTGTTAAAATTGAAAGAATATAAAAACTATTATTAAAAAAACAAAAAAGCGGCAACGTTCTAATAAGATTATGGATGCTAGGAAAGATTCATATTTCTGTATCATTTCGAATACGGTTAATTATATTTAGAATGGCTCAAACCCAGATATATATACACATGCAATAGTTTTTCCCAAGAACAAAGACATCCAAATACAATAATTCGTTTGTACGACACGAGTAAACCCAACATTTAATAATAAAGCTCTCTCTCACATATAGAAGCAGCTTTGTAAGCGTATATATAACAAGAGGGGATACAAGAGAGGAATATTTGAAATACATATACATACATAACACATATACAGAACTCCCGGCGAGATCAATATCTAGTTGACGGATCCACACCAGGTTACTATGGCAACGAGCTGCTGCGAGTAGACAGAGTGCCGCCGCCCGTTTTCTCTCTGTGTATATGTATGTATGCATGTGATATTTCTCTTCATACCCCTTATGTGTCCTCCTCCGCCAGTCAGTCCATTCGCCGTACACTTGCACATATATTACATTCTAGGGCGGTCTTATTATAAAGGATGATTCACATGGTTTGTTTTTTATCTAATGATTATCTCACAATTCGGGGCTTTAAGTTCCTTTTTCAAGTGATAAAAATTTCTTTTTATATCTCCGGACAACGAAATGGCCAATTAATGTTCAATACTTACATCACTAAAACTTCGTTTATCAAAAATTTGAAAACTTAGACGCCGGACTAATTAAGTAAAGAACTAATTGGGTTGATCTAATTTGCCACATTATCCATAAAAATGTAAAAGTAAATTTGATACTTCCACAAAATTTAAAGGAAAATTGATTAAAAAATGAACAACTTATAAGCATTCAAAAATTATCGCCTGTTTCTTTCTTACAAAACAGAGTTAGGTATATATGTAATCTAAAGAGAGTACTTCTAAAGATTTTCACAAACCAACTTCACTTTTCTGTCCGTGCAGTGAGAATTCTTCACCTGAAGTGATAAAAAAATTTACTCATCATCCCAATTCATTTAAAAATATTTTTTTATTTGAAGTACAGTCAAAATTGGTTATACTGACATTGAAGAGACAACAAATTTGGCCGTTACAACCAATAGCCATTATAAACGAATTGTACACTGACTTATTCCATTGAAAATTGGTCACTATAATTGATATATGAGCTAATGAGATCCAAAATAAAGGTAATAAAGCTCAAAATAAAGTTTATAATGTTCAAAATAGTATTATGATGTTGTTTTGTTTAACTGAGAAAGTATGTACATGTAACAAAAGTGTGTTTCCACAGGCGCTGGTGTTTATAGCCGATATGTTAGAGTTAATAACCTGTATTATAACAGATGTTATAAATATTATCGAAGTCCGCCACCAAATTAGCAAAGAGTAACATTCATAATAAGAGTAATCACTAGCCAATTCTTACTGATGATGACTACTTGGTAGTCGAAAATACGTATTTTAAAAATACAAAAAACTGATCTAGGAAATTGGGGCAAAAATCGAAATTTATAAAAGATGTTGTTACAGCCGATACATGCATATATGTTTATATAGGGATTTGATCAGGACCTTTCTTTTTCGACGCCATAAACGTTGTCTTTATAACCGGTTTTCTCGTTTGTAGATTAACAAACTAAAATTTAAACCATCCTATATATAAATATGTATACATTGGATGAAAGTTGGAATAATAATATTATATAATAGCATTGAATTATATGTGTAACATTAGAAAATCAAGAATCAATAATGAAAAAGATAATAAATATAGGTTTATCGTATGTGGGAGTGAAATGTTATATAGTTGTTAAGATATTAAGAGTAATGCCTACACTACCAGCTAGTACTATATACTCTTTATTTTATAATATACATACACTTCGTTAAATGCTTTAACGAAAGGTATTACCAGGACAGGATTTAAGCCTTACAAAGTATTTTAAAAGTAAAAAACGCCCTCAGAAAGTATGATAGGAGAGGTCGAGTTACGGTGTGAATTTTCTTCACATACCCAAGGAAAAGAGCCGTTAAGTAAACAACGAATAATTAACTAATAATTTCAAACGGGATGAATGCAAAAAAGTCGAAAGTCTGAATTATGCCTTAAAAATAAACTTCAAATGTTTACACCAAAAGAAACTGAACTATTAGTAAAAATACTTATTAGGAACTACATAAGCTAGCGGAAGTGACTAACGTTTACTTTACGTAGTAACTTATATCTGAACAATTCTTAACATCAATGTTTTTATATGTAAAAATACCGGATGAGTCAAGAGGAAGGTGCTTAACTCTAAGAGTAATTCTACACAGAAAAATATTGTATAAACGCTCTTATTGCCCCATTATCTTTTGTTTTCTATGACTTTAAGTCTCGGGCGGGTTGCTTCCGCTATAACTTGGCAAATGTGAGCTTTTAAGTGCTCCATTGTTGCAGGTTTGTTGATGTAGACGCGACTCTTAAGAAAGCCGAACAAAAAAAAAATAGAACGGCGTATAGTGGGCTGAACTCACTCTACCTCCAATGCTTACATTTTTCTCGAACTTTTGCACAATGATTCTAATGAAACCACAGTGTTCACTAGAACTATTAAATTGGTCATAATCTTCACGTAAGAGTCTATAGATAGTTCTTACAGAATTGTTATTTCTCTAAACCAAGTGAACAATTTGAGCCTCGAGCGTTGTTAGGCGTTATCTAAACTCGTAAGTTACATTGTTGAGTTGCAAACATAAGAAATTAAATCAGCCTTTGTTTGTCTAAAGCTTTAACACAACAATGGCCTTGAATACGTAGTCATCTCAATTCTCACTCAAATTCATTTTTCAAATCAAAACAAGAAAACGTAAATTCGGACCTGAATATATTACTATACAACAAAAAGTTCGAAAACCATGCTAGAACGATGGTTTTATTTAATTATAAAATATTTGTAATTGTTAAACGAAAATTTTGTTGATATATCATCTCATATCAAAGGCATAGTTTTTCCAACAATATTTCTCTGTTCATCATCAATCTGAAATTATAATCAAATTATATTGGATGGACAAAATATTTGAAAAATATGATGATATAAAGAAAAATATTGGGCTATTGGGAAATCTGGTTTTTTGTTTTAAATAATGAAAGGAAGTATCAAGAAATTATTAAAAAATAATTTTTCTTTTAAAAAAAATTCTAGGTTTGGACTTTAAACCAGGTTAACCTTACGGACCACAATTTAATTGTGACACAATTAAAAATTTTCTGTGTCTGAGCTCCGTGACAGAAAACAAATATTGTTTTATGTTCACAATTCGTTGGGAGCGTAGTCATGGTAGGAACAATCAAATCGACACCAGCGCTTCCAGTGGAAATTTTTTGATCAGTGTATGTAAATGATATAGTAAATCCCAAATTAAAATTATTGAAAAATAACAATTAATTAAACTTGCTGCATTAGAAATTATGAAAATAGGAGACAAAATTGCCTAAATAATATTTTTAAATGTAAATTAACAAAATTATTTGTTAAATTTGTTAGAAAATAATAAATTTTTAATGTAAGCCATATATGCAATCCATACAATTGCATTAATAAAGTAACGTATCGTTACCATGGAAACGCCTCCAATAAAACTCATGCATGGTTGGAACGAAATCACCATAGGGAATGACCACATATCATTAAAGTCTTGTTAACTCATATTATTAAACTCTTGTTAACTCGTTTTCTTTTCGGTACAAATCTTTTTATTATCCCTGATCGTTGCTGAAAATTTTTAGACTCTCTGACCGTTTCTACTATTTCTTTGCTAATTTTCTTACTTGTCATTAATCCTTCCATTTTCTTAATTATACAAACAAGCAAATTTCATAAAATATTTGTTTCTTTCTAAAACACAGTAATTTAGTTTCACTGGATTTGAGTAAACGCATTTATCTACTTTGCTGTTTATGTTTAACAAGTAAATATTTGTTTGATGATAACAAGTAAATATTTCTTCAGTCAATAATCTCCATACTTAATTCATGAAAATTAGAATTTGATTGCTTAAAATTTTCTTGAAGCAAGTAAATATTTACTTGCAACAAGAAAATATTTATTTGCTACCATGTTAAGAACATATTTTCCTGCAACAGTATTTTTTTAGTGTTTATCTAAATTCTATAAGGATCCTATTTTTGTACCCTGATTGTGAAAGTCGGAAATAATGCAACCAAAATCTATTTTACTTTAATGTAAAAATATATATATATATACACAATACAAAAGAATTAGGTATATTAAAAACGTCACGATTTTGTTTAGTGTGTTCGGTTATATATCGGTTTATTGTGACAAAGCACATAACAAAGCAACACCTCTTTTAACCCAATGTTCGGGTGGAAGATCCGTTGGAACAGCAATTGGCAATACGAAATTAGATGAATGTCCAGTTGTTGCTAATACACCACGCCTTTCCGTTGTTTTATATACTGGACATGTAAATGTATTTTTGGGTTGAAGGTCATCTTTCTTGATTGGAATTAACCAGATCTTTAAGAATTATAGATATTTAATTTTTTTAATTTAAATGACTACTACACTTTTTAGAAAATACAATATCGAAAGTTAAAATTTGTTCGAGCTCATCATAATTATCATAATAGAAATAGATTTCAGGGGAAACCTCTTCAAATTTGCAACCTTTATACTTTTTTTTGAAACAAAAAATTACAAATCAATGATAGAGCAAAATTAAATTTCTTGGAATCTGATGACGTCATCAAGTTAAAAAATTCGATTATTTTTATAACACAGGCAAATTTGATCCTGTTTTATTGAAATTTTTTTTGAAACCCACTAATTTTGGGTCATTCTTTTTAGCTATTATGTCAGTATTTCGCTAGCTATCACGTATGTGCTTAATTCCGGAACCAGGACTCCGCATTCTTGAAACCTAAAAGAGCTAGGTTAATTTTGATCACAAATTTGAAAAGTATAACCTAAATTTAGTAGAATTACATACTTGGTTTATCAAAATTGGATAAAATTTGAATGTGATAGAGCAAAATTAAATTTTTTGAATTCTCATGACGTCATTGAGTTAAAAAATTCGATTTTTTTTATAACACTGGCAAATTTGATCCGATCTTATTGGAATTTTTTTTGAAACCCACTAATTTTGGGTCGTTCTTTTCAGCTATTATGTCAGTTTTTCGCTAGCTATCACGTATGTGCTTTATTCCGGAACCCGGGTTCCATAACCTTGAAATCTATTAGAGCTAGATTAATTTTGATTACAAATTTGAAAAGTATGACCATAATTTAGTAGAATCACAAACTTGGTTTATCAAAATTGGATAAAATTTGAATGTGATAGAGCAAAATTAAATTTTTTGAATTCTCATGACGTCATACAGTTAAAAAATTCGATTTTTTTATAACACTGGCAAATTTGATCCGATCTTATTGGAATTTTTTTTGAAACCCATTAATTTTGGGTCGTGCTTTTCAGCTATTATGTCAGTTTTTTGCTAGCTACCACGTATGTGCTTGATTCCGGAACCAGGGCTCCACATCCTTAAAACCTATTAGAGCTAGGTTAATTTTGATCACAAATTTGAAAAATATGCTGCAATTTATAGTTTTTTAAAGCTACTTTTGTAAATTTTATTAATGTTTACCATTATAAACAATAAACTTACATAAGGTGCAACATCATACAAAACTTTTGGCGCCGATTCATCTAAAAGTTTAGTTTGTCTATTCCAACGTGCTCCATCAAAATATAATCCATAAACGTAGGCACCATCTTCAGGTCTCTCATCGAATGCCTCATCTTTTTTGATCTATAGAAAAATTAATATGATTTATGAAGTGTTTAAAATAGATTTAATAAACTAAAATAAATCGATAAAGTAAATATTAGGTTCATCAATCAAAGTAAATATTAGTTTAGTTCCTGGGAAAAGTCGGCTATAGCCACATTACTTTTCAATCACTTTACCTTCATACAATTTTCCCCTTCCTGCAATCAAATAATAACCCAATGACGCAACATTATAAAGATACAAATAAAAATCATTTTCTTTCTACAAAGCATATTATAACATCAAATCAGTTAGGAAAATCTCAAAGCCTGAAAAAATACGGTCTAAACCACTTACATCAAAATCGAAATCCAATAAATCAATTGGAATCGTATGTTTTCGAGCAAAATTCTGTTGTACACCAGTTAAAAACGCTTGTGTAAAATAAAATCCGGATATCCAGAAATTTATCGGTGCGCCAACTTCATACCAAGATTGTAAGAATTCTAAACGTTTCAGAAAATCCAATACATAACTACCCAAAGGTTTTAATGATGGGTAAGATTTTTTCAACCACATTGCCGGTATTCGACCAGTAAGTATACTTTTCACCACTTCCTCTAATGCATCAGATAAAACAATTTGACCACGAACACCTTTACGTACATCCAATAAACTACGTCGTATTTCAATTAAAAGTACATTGTATCGACTCATTTCTTGAACTAAAACAGTATTCATACTTTCTGAGTAGGTTGTAGGATATTTTTCTAATGCTGATACAATATCGTAATCTTTAGGAAGTTTTCCTAATATATCGCTTGCTACATCGAAGACAGTATCTTCTGGTGATTTTGCTGTATCCCCACTTGACAAAGCATCCTATAAATACGTCAATAAAAATCATTTAAAATGTGAGACTTACAGCCATTTTTAATCGAATATTAGTGAGGTGTATTGCCCCGTACACACAGTCATGTCAAAGTTTGAAACCAGCACAATAAGGCAGTATTGGCCTAACTGCATTACGATTGCAGTTAGGCCACCTATTTTTATTTAGCAGAGAAAATAGGTCAAATGGCTGTTTTCAATAATAAAAACGGCTAGCAATAAGCCACTTGGATATATTTTTTAATTAAGAACCTTTTTGTAATTACGGTACACGACTGCATCCTTTTTTTATTGAAAGCAGCCATTTGACCTATATTCCCTTCTAAATAAAAATAGAACTTATCCTATGCAATTGTGCTGGCTTGTTGGGGTTTTTTTACTGTCTTGCGTTTTTTATTTCGAATTTACGGAGTCAGTTTTACTGAATTACTAGCTTTTTGGCTTAAAATACAATAGCAAGGTTCGCGAATAGGCAGAATTTGCGATGGCTCGATGGTTTCTTTATTGGCTTACTAGCTTGAAATACTAGTCTCGTGTAGCCCTGGTGGAAAAAATATTTGAAGGAAGAATAAGAAATTCTGAAAAAGTCTTAGGAACTTTGAATTTCTCAACGTTTTCGGATTAGTCTAATTCAGAGTTATTCAGAATTCTTAATACTTTTTTAAAGTTTCTAAGACTTTTTCAGAGTTTCCTAAGACTTATTAAAACTTATTATTTTTCAAATATTTTTTCCACCAGGGAGACTTTAATGGATGGATGATTAGAACTAGGATAGTGCAAAAAATACCCTACAATATTCTAAATTACCGCTAAAAACATTAACTTCACTTACCCTTTCTAATTTTTCCTGATAATTGCAATGAAAAAAAAAATTGAATTAAAAAATATCTATCTTTTTCGGCTACGTTTTACTTACCCTTTCGATTTTATCCTAAGAATTTCAATGAAAAATAAAAAACATTGTAAGATGTATCAAAGATTCGATCAAGTTTAGAATACTATAATGATATTTATGACTTACCGTTCGGTCCTTTATGCAAGTTATTTTGAAGACAAAATTAATTAATTAATAATTTTTGAGTAAAATTAATTTCAAAAATTACCTGTGTTAATAACGTTGTTGAAAGTAATAAATCTGTTTCACCTTGATCTTTCATAATATCTGCATTCGCATGTAAACCAAAAACGGAAGGTGGAGTAAATATCGGTAAGTCTTTAACAAATTTCATAAAATCATCGTAATCAGTGACTGCTGGCACATAAAAGATTTCTGGATTGTCTTCATCCAAAATGAAATTATCCGTATTAACCAATTCTTCGCTATAAAATGTTGCTAAAATTGTATTAAGTGTTCTTCGATCCCAATTATCAGTTACTCTCCCACCATAATTACATTCACCAGCTAAATATCGAAGTGCTACATATTGGACATCCTGCAATGATTCAGATTTACTATGATAAAATATTCCATGTTTTTTGAAGACAAACTATACATGGTGAAAGTCGTCATAAATACCTCATATTCATCCAAAAACATTTGTAATTGTAAAACACAAATTCGTAAATCAGTTTCATTGAACTCATATGGAATATTCCAACCTAATGGTCCAAATTTACGACGTTCTTGTATCAAAGCATGAAAGAAACATAAGCCAAACAATAATCGTTTAAATATAACATTTTGTTTGCATTTTTCAAACCATTCAGAATCGGATATCGGGTCACTTAAATAAGATCGTATTACATTCGCTCGTAAACCTTTTGGTGGTTCATTCGTCATTTTTATACCATTCTGCAAAACAACCACAGGAAAATCCGGTGATGGATACGATGTAAGCCATAAACGAAAGTCAGGATTTGTTGTTTCTGCAGTAAAGGTCTCACAAATCTGTCAAAGAAATCCAAACATACCATTGATTGTAATTTTTAACTATGAAAAATGGATACCAAAATAGATCCTACGTTCGAGTAGAGCACGTTTAAATATTCTCTAGAAAAAAAACTTTTCGACGTTTGGTCTATTATGTAGCAACTATTAATTATACTTACGCCCTCTAGTACAGGCATCCAGCTCTTAGCCAAATGACAATTTTGTAAAACAACCCAATTTCCTTTTTTAATACCTTCATCAATCATTTTTGTTGCAATTGGCCCTTGTCCTTGTCCTAATGACAACGAATCCAAACGTCTTGCTCCAAATCCCTGATCATCAGCAAATTTTAATAACAACACTGTTGGATCAGCACCCGGTGTTAAAACAAATATTAATGGAACAGTACATTCTGAATCCATAAACGCTGACAACAGATCAAATGGTGGGGGAACTATAAATTGATTACCAATTTTTTCCGTTATGAATAATAAAATTCCCGCAACAAGTTTGTCACTGCGTATCACCCGTAAAATTAATAACTTTTGGAATGTAGTTAATTTTGTATTCCATTCACCGGGTATTGCATCTTCAGTTACGGTATTCGAATTGAAATATTTTTCCCAATCTTGTGAATGTGATACGAGATCTTCACGTAAGCCAGTATATGATGGTAGACCATCTAAACGACATAATTCATCCCATGATGGCTTTGACATCCATTTTGTTGGATTTTCATATGGATTTTCTAATCCAACACCACCAGTCAATAGAAACATCCATTCACCCATATCCAGCTCATTTTTGTATTGCATTAAATTAACAGTTAGCAAAAATGAGAATAGTAGTTTATCCTTCCGACAAAATTCGAATCATTTATTAATGTATATAATTTAAACAAATCGGATAGCATCGCCATCTCTTAACTTACAGAGGAAAGTTTTTATCTGCTAGTTCCTTTAGCAGAAAATTTAGAAAAGGATTATATGCAAATTAATGGCAATTTTGCTATGTTTCTAAGATTTGGATATTCTGGCAATAGGGAATGGCTTCTATAAATAAAATTATAGACAAAGTAGACTTATGACAATCTCTCCTCTGCTGGGTAGATAGCGTATTCCTTATTTTATTAATCTGATTAAGAAACAGCAATGAAATTATTTGATATCCGTAATTCAGAAAATTTTATTACCTTTTCGAATAAACTTCGACAAATATTCACGTATAAAGAATATGTAAAATATTTTTTCAATTCCTCCAAACGAATTTCTACTTCTTCATTTTTCTCAGCATTATCGAATGTATTTCGAAACAAATTTACAAACCATACCAATGAATACTGATACATTGGATCTACATTAGCTAATGCAGCTATAAATTACAAAAAAAATATTAGCCTATGTTTATGTTTTAAGAAAAATATTATAATAGAATTTAAGTTTTTGAAATTCTAGGGCGATTTTGATCATTAGCGAAGCACAAATCTACTGAACCATCTTAAAATTGTTTAGGTACCTGTAGTAAAAAACAACACCGAACTGTAAGTAGCAACCGGATCATAAATTAATCTTGCCGCATCTATCGATTTTTCTGTGATTTCAGCAATAGCTTGTTTCTTTGTGATTTCGGTAGCTAATACTTTGGATGAACTCAAAACTTGTACACCAGTTTCATCATCCAAAATGTTACCCTCTGATGAGCTTAAAATTTGTAAAATTTTATCCTCAATTTCTTGTAGCATTCGTTTATTATTTGCACCTTGTACAATTAATGCATTCTTTTCAGCTTCTAAATCGGGACGTTCTTTTGCCACAGTAATACCCAATAATTGATCGATTAAGCCCACAGTTGTTATCATAAAATTAACAAGTGTTACTTTTACAGACACTTCAGGCAAATAATGTGGATTTCTTAATTTTGTTGTTATATAAAGTCTATAAAAAAATTACAATTTTATTTTTAATAAGCATTCCGACCTAACAGAAAAAACGAGGTATTGAATTGAATAATTTGAGAGTGAGAAATTTAAGCTGGATTTTTGAAACATTCAATTTTTAACTCTTCAGAACGGTAGCGTACAGAGATTCTCTCGCGCTAAAAATAAAACTTAACAGCTGTGGTAGTTTAGTAATGTCGGTTTAAGACTATTCTATACACATTTTTGTTTTTCGTTAAACTTTATAATTTTTAAAAGAATCACCAAAAAACTAAATATCCAAAGTGGTTTTTCAGACAAAAGCGCTTTGAAATTTGGATATGTTATATTTGGTATTCATATTCTACCTGCCCTGGATATTATGGAGTGTTTACTGTACAATCCAAACTGGTTACTTTTATTTTGTTCAGACCCAGGTACTTTTACTTATTCCACTGTACCTGAATTTGAACAATGAAAAATTGAGAAAATTAACAGGATTTTCGAAAAACAAAAGTACCCAGGGCAGATGAAATATGAATACCTAAATATATTCAAATTTCAAATCGTTAAGTAAAAGGTATAATCGCAGTGCTTGAAATTCAATTGAAACTTAAATCATCATTATCTGGAAAACCGGTTTTCATTATATAAATTTTTTTCGACCAATGCATATTTTAAAGAATTCTTATAAAAATTATAAAGTTTCATGCCAATCAAAAATATGTATAGAACAGGCCTAAATAAAATCGCATTTCGTTATCCCTCACTACTTCACCTATCTCCAACCGCCATATTAGAAATCAGATATTTTTTCAATGACAGATGACAGATAAATAAAATGTGATATCTAATTATTATTATTATGTATTTAATAAGTGATATTATCTATCCAGAACAATAAATAAGTGAGTAAATTTAATATATTATTCTTTTGTATGAATTAAAGTATTTTCACATGTAAAATATGTAACCTAAAAACATATTGTAAACTCATGTTGTAAACAAAGTTTATGATTTTTTATAAATAAGACAGTTTTTGATGGTAACAAGAATTATCATTCCTTCATTAACATAAATAAAAAATAAGAAAAACTAGAACTATAACCTCACATTACTTTATCAAGTCTGAAATTTCGCACCTGCGTAAGTTTGCAAGTTAACCTTTGGGCGCTTGCGCGATAGAGAAGTGAAATTTTCTCTAAACAAAACAGTAATGATTGTGATACGAAAGACAACCGGACTGAAGGGCTAATCATATGATTCAGAGAATAAATTTTCTGATATAAAAACATATTTCTCATTTTGAATTCCCAGTCAATTTTGTTGCCCCCCTGCTTTTTACCTGAAATTCTTACTAAATTCAATGACTGCATCTCCAAATTTCATTAATTCTGTACCACCTTGTTTGTAAGTTTGTTGTAACAGTAAAGGCTCCAATATTGGTTCCAATTCTTCACCAACATTTTCCAATAATACTGGTGTACCAAACTGAATTGCGTTTTCCAATGTACGAACGTAATCGTTTTGTGTAAAACGTATTATGGTAAATTTATTTGCAGCTTCCATATTCTTTATCCATTTATTTGCTTGTCCTTGTGGATCAATCATCAATGGATAACGTTTAGCATTCCTTGAATAAAAAAATTCCGTTTAAATTTGTTTTTTTCTCCCTGTCCTCGGTAAAGAAAAAGAGTTGGGTCAAAACAAAATTCAGTTGATTAAAAATCAACAGAAAAAATAGCAAACAAAAAACCCTTTTAAAAAATTTTTTACGGCAGTGTGTTTTACCCGTAAATATCTTTCGATTCTAGTTAAAAAAACATACTTAATTATAATTGCATTTTCCACGGAAAAATTATCAGATGGCAATCCAAATAAATTCCATTGACGAATTTCAACAGGTTCACCTAAGACTGTGACCAATTGAAAATTTTCATCGCATGGTATACCTAAACCATTTAATTGTTCAGTCCATTTTTTTATTTGATCATTACGAAAGTCCATAGTGAATGGTCCTAAATATGCTACAATTCCAGCACTTATTAAAATATTCCCACAAAGTGAATCATATTTTTCTCCTAATGCTTCAGCTGTGGCACGCCATCGTACCCTTTCTCCCCCTAAACCGCCAATTAAATCAGCAGCGCGTTGTAATTTTTTTGTACACAAATCTGCTTCATCACTTAATCGTTTCAATTTAGCTTGTTCATCCTCTAACATTTTATTTAAATCTGCAACTTTTAAACGTGCTGCTCTTAACATACCACGCTTCTCTTCCAAGGCTTCCGTTGCTACTTGTAATTCAGCTTCAGCGGCAGCTAAGGCTTCTTTTTTGGGGGCAACTATTTTTGCAACAACATCATATTGTGACAAAGCAATGACCCATTCACAAATACCTTTAGCCGCATTTGATGCTTTCGTTATTACATCTGGGACAAATAATGGATCAACCAAAATTTTGGTACGTATTTTTTCCATGATTTTTGCTGGTATAGTATCCTTTTCAAACTTTATTAAACCTTCAAGAAATTTCATATCACCGAGTAAACGTTTTGAAGGCCCCCAATAATCTTCAATCGTACCTATTCCGGATGGATTTGGTAATTTATCAGGTTTTATATCTTTTAAAATACAAACAGCTTCCATTACAAGTTTCACACCTTGTGGTGGACTTTTCATTGTTTTAACAATTGTTATATCTGCTTGTGTTAAGGTTTCTAGAGCTGCAAGAGCTGCATCTAAAATTGGCTTGGCTGTCGCTAAGTCAGCATCACATTCATCTTTGATTGATTTAGCAGCTGCAGCCTAAAATGGTGTTACTAAACTACTTTAATATTTTTCAAAATGAAAATTTTCAAGAAAAACATTTTATTCCTTTTATATTCGTATTCGTTCAACAACACAAAATAATATTTGATTCAAAATTTATTTCTTACCTGAACCGATGCAGAAGCTTCTTCTGCCATAACAATTTCTTCAACTTTAGCAGCTTGTTCAGTTTCCTTTTCAACTTCTTTCACTGTTTCTGCAACATTTGCAGCAGCCAAAACTAATTGTGGCTTGATTTCTGCCAAATTCTTTTGCATCACGATGACATCCGCTTCTGCGTCAGCTAATTTTTCTAATCCAACTTCATATCGACGTTTTGCGGCCATTATTGCCCTTTAAAAAAATCATTATGAATCGTTTTCTAATAAAAATTGAATACTAGAAAAATACGATTCTGTCCTAGTCTGCCCCAGATACCTACATTCTCTTAAAAACCAAATAATACGCATGCTCGATGGGACAGAAGCGCATAGTAATTTTAGTGAGAAAAGTAAGTCTGGTCCACTTATAATCTGTGAAATCTTTTTCAATCAACAAGTTTGTCTGGGGCAAACTAGAACAGAATAAAACTTTCGAGTATACAATCTTAATTTCAATTTAAGACAATTCATTTTATTATTACTCACTGTCTTTGAGCTGTTAATAAAGCATCAAATGTTTTAATTAATTCCAAATATGACGTAGGTGTTATATAACACTGTCGACCTAATCTTGTAAAAAACACTTTTGCCATATCTTGAGTGGATGTATGAAATGTTTGACACATTTCAATGCATGCTGTGCGCTCATTTGGCTTTAAATCAATTTGACCCACAAATCGAGTCGCCACAGCTAATAAAGCATCAGATGGCCACGGCTACAACCAAACATCTAATTGAATTATTATGCATCTTTCGAGTAAATAATTGAAGTGAAACTTCGCTCTTTGTATCTGAGAGGGTATACAGTTATTACATGTGTGTTAAATAAAGGTCGGCAGAAAAATTATCAAAAATTGATAATAAACTTCCAATTTCTCTTCCTTTTGACTTATAAAAAAAAAAAAAAGAAAAAATAAATCGAAAGAAAATCTTTTGAGAGAAATCTTTCGAAAGAAATCTTTCGAGAAATAGAATCGAACTAGGTATATTTAGTATTCTATCACATTACTAAGCAACATGGCCGACGTAAATGTTTTCAAAGTCTTAATACTTAAAAAGAGTAAGAGTGGGTTATAAAATGGGTTGAATCGAAACAGTGAATAAAAACAGTGAAATATCCAGCATTAAAACTTAGAAACAAGTTTTTCAGTGATTAAATATCTATTTCTTATTACTATTTTTACCCAGAAATATTTAGAGAAAAACTGTTTTCAAAGTTTTGTTGCTTTCTATTCACCGCGCTGTTTCGATCCACCCCATTTTACGGTACAAATTTTTTGCTAATAGATTACCAACGAAGTTTCATTTCTTTTTAGAACACTAAGTTGCACATTAAGCTCTACATACGTGAAACCAATCAATTGTACAACAATTAACTATAGATGGAAATTTTCGTACTCGAATACGAAAATTATTACCAATAGGACTCATTGCCAATACTATATGTAGTTGATCACGAATAATTGATACAAAATAATTAAATAAGGCAGCCATGCTTCCATCTGTTTGTAAAGCTCGATCACGTTGGCGATCACGTTGACGTGCTTTATCAGTAATTTCCACTTTTTCATCAGGAGGAAATATGTTTGGCACTTCACCAGAATTTAAAAGATTGTTGATATCTTCTAAGAATGATTCTTCTTTTATCTAATAAATGAAAAAATCCCGTCAATATTTATCTCGATAACTAAGTTTTAGAAAAATGTCTAAGCCTTATGTTAAAATGACAACAGTTGACAGAATTTCATACATTAGATTTGATCTTGACCGTGTTTGATTTTGACCAAGATCAAAATAATTTTTCCCATCACTACATATTCTGAAACATAATTGTAAATCGTCTGAACATACTTGTGAATCACTGAATAAAAATGTCGCATGAATTTCTGTAGAACTATCTTTTTTAATATTTTACGAATATCTTTGATATCGTGTTTGATTTTGTCCAAGATCAAAATAATTTTTCCCATCACTACATATTCTGAAACATAATTGTAAATCGTCTGAACATACTTGTGAATCACTGAATAAAAATGTCGCATGAATTTCTGTAAGAACTATCTTTTTTAATATTTTACGAATATCTTCATGCCATTCTTCTGGACCATATTGTCGACTAATTTCCACTTGATATAAATCATGTTCGGATATGTGTGATGCTAAGCGACTCAAAGATTGACGGCCAGATCCACCAACTCCAACTAATAGTGCATGACTTCGTGGTTGTTTAATAATTCGACATATTCTGGATAAATGTTCAATGGCAAAACTGTAAAAATAAACAGAAAATAACTGATGCTATTTCTCCCGTAAATAGATAAGACTCATCTCACAAAAATCTATTTATCAAGTTTCTTCATTTTTATCTAGGAGTGGGCTGAGAAATAAGTATAGAGAAAATTTAACAAAGAATCGAATACCTAACATCACTTATTTTTCAAAAATAAAAACTACGTGAATCTCCCACCAGCTTTGACTGACTTAGAAGGTGGAAGCGAGAATATAGCACTTCTCGTGAATACAACCGATCTGTTTGCCGATTTCTGGACCATTTCTTTAGATGATTTGCCCCTTTTCTATTACACTAGGTTAGGTTAGGTTAGAGTGGCTGTTCTGGGGTGGGACACACTTAGACCATGGAGTCCGTTGTGATACCGAAAAAGGGTTGGCCTATCCCCATTACACTGGGTTGCTTTGAGATATTGTTAACTCAACAAGCACATTGAGCCTTACAAGTCATTGATTTTAGGCTAGCCCCGACCTGCTCCCGCTCGATATATCAGTGATTACACTTATGCCAAATCTAAGCAAAAAATTATAAACAGTTCTTCTTACGTAAACATGACCAAATTCATTGGTTTTTTTGACATATTATTATATTCCTTTAAATATCCTTCCACAATATTTCGTAAATGATTCAAATCCAAAACTTCCATATAGAATTTAGAATCAGCTTTTAAATTTGCAAAATCACAATATATTAATTTACGTAATGCATTTTCACCAATAACAGTTTCATCTTTATCCAATAATCGACTAAAAACTTCGTCCATGTCGACATCAAAACGATCACGCATAACATTATGCAAAATATTAAATAACCATTCTTTTTCTGGATCCTCAACTAAACGGTCATAGTAAACACGTAATATTTCATGCACCCACAAACGTTTCATTGATGTCAAATCTTCAATTGCTTCGGGAACTGACAGCAAAACACCTTGAATCACTCGTGCAAAATCACGTAAATTGAATAAATAATGACATTTTGATGGTGTTGGTAATAAATTTAATCGCGATTCTCGGTATATATCTAAAGTGGCCATTACAATTTCTGTAATGCATGGATCAAATTCCTTGGAAAATCCCCTAAAAATTATCAGATTTTATTATTTATTATCATGAAACAATAATTTCTTGGTCATTTTATGCTATAACGTCTCTTCCCGTTCAAAGAACTCAATTAGGTAAGAAGTATATTTTTGTAACTTTTAAGCCTGCTCTAGCTCTCATTTCGAATAAATTTTTGGGAAAATCGTTCTGGTTAAAACCAAGAAATTTCGTCTTATATTTTATGTGATCTGTACCTTGTGTCTAAATGCCATAGCATTATCTTACTAAAAATAGCTATCAAAATATCTTCTTTAAATTCATTTACACATAAAATATTAAAATGTCGTGCAAATCTTGGTGTTACAGTTAATCCAGATGTTGGCGGGCCCATAGCGCACATTATCTAAAACATTTCGGGATATAGAGTAACATTCAAAAAGCCATATAACTCCGTAAAAATAGATCGGGATCTGGACGCCTGATAATATTTTTCATGTTTACTTCGAAATATAACGATAACAATTTTATTTCTTAAATGTGAGCGCTATTATGCCAACAAGAACCTGAAGGTGGTGAAGAAGTAATAAATCTCAAATGCGATAGTAAGTTAGATTAACTATCGATTCGAAGAATGGCCGATAACTTTTCATATATAGACTTTTGCTGAATAGTTAGCCTGCGTCCTAAGTTTTGTTTTTGCATTTTTTATCGATAATATAAATGGCGTCAATATCCAATTTTCGTAAAAAAAAAAAAAAAATCGTTATTTTCACGAAGCAAACGTGATTGAGAATTATCGGAATATACTGTGAATATTTTTTGGGGAGATTATAACAATTGATGTGAATGGTGTCCAGATCAGAACCGCGAACCATTTTTCGGGATAGATATTGGTCTAATACGAATTCCACAAATTACCTGTATATCAACTAAATATAAGGGAGTGATCTCTTTTCGATCATACCACATTTCTTGATCAATCATTTGTCGAAGTATTTCAATTGGAGGTTGTGCCCCATATGTTTCTTTCATTGGCATACTCACATCGTCAACAAATATTACAAATTTTTGTTCAGGTGGTGGACCATAAACACCCCGACGTCGTTTATCTAATTTTTGCATTATAATATCTTGGGTTTCATTTGCCGATGTTTGAGCAGAAAAATTTATAAATATTGGCTTATAAATTGCAGTGTTCACTTTTTTCAACAAAAAGTCCTATAAAAGTATTTTTAAGACAAATTATCAACCTCATCCATGTAAACTTTCTGGATATCATATCGCTATTACAATGCCCGATATTCTGAAGATACAAGAAGGCTGTTGACACAATCTAACTCCAAACAAAAAATAGCTTAATTCGCTTAATGTTATATATACCTTTGCAAGTTATCAATCCGGACAATGAAAATTTGGAACGTTTGGTTCCGTATGTCTGTATGTAAAAGATGGTGCCACAAAACAAACTGACAGATAGACGGATAATGAAATAAATTCATGGAAAGGAGCATGGTCCAGCGAAATCGATTATCGAAAGCATTTTTTGCGAAGTGGGAAATAATCTGATAATTCGGTAATTGAATAAATTTATCTTTTTCATAACTTACAGTAACATAAATCGATTTTCCAGTACCAGTTGGTCCCACAAACATTGCCCGTTTTCCATGTTCCACCAACAGTTTCATTAGTGCTATGTATCGAATTGTTTCCACTGTAGTTACAATTATTTGATTCACCGGTATATCTCTGGGTATTGCCGGTGCTGCTAATAAATCATCTGACCATTGTTTCCACTTGCCTTTACCCTAGAATGCATAATTTTGAAAGGGACCTTTTATTACAAACGCCTTTTGGCTCATGTCAACTCCAAAGCCATGAAAATAATTACCTGCTTTATATAATAATAATCAAATACAGTTTTCTCTGAAGGAAGTACATAAATATAGGATTTTTCTGGATTTTCAACAGTCAAACCTATACCCAATTCAGTCAATAATTTTGTGGGAAATGTTTTTTCTAACAATCCTCTAAACAGTAAATCAAATTTTGGTCGACTATCTGCAAATAACGTACCTCCGAGTGACCATATACATGAAAAGAAAAAAAGACCCTATAAAAAAAAATGAAATCATCAGGTCATTTTTACCAGACTTACTTCTATCTGGGCCCGAATATTTAATGCGGGAGTTTGTTTCATGTATTCTTCGTCATAAAAATCATCCATAAATGTTTCACATAAATTCATGCAGCTTACAAGCAAATTTGAATTTAAAGTTGGATACATTTCCTAAATAAAACTTATCATTAATAATTTAATTGTCTGCGTATTTCTTTGTGTTTGCTCCTCTGATTCATGGTCTGTTTAAGAGTCCTTATTGCTCTTAGTCCTTAAATTCAAACTTTATAGTAAACAACAGATGCTTACCTGGAGACCACCTCGTCGAATTAAATACAGTAATGGATTACAAAATCGAAAGAATAGAGTTTTCAATTGTAATTTATATGCTTCTTCCAATAAAGGTGGTAATCTGTTTAGCCAGGATAAAACTAAAACTTCCCATCCTAACGATGCAGGTTCCATGTAAATCATACCACATCGGGAAACTGTAGCCGGTGAGGCTACTTCTAAATCCATTGGTTCGAATATTAAATTTGTGGTTGGTGCTAATTGAATAATTTCACCAGACATTAAACATAATTTTTTATTATCGTCCAAAACTGTATTCATATTTTCAATCCACACAGCGTCCACTGGACCATCGAAAATTAACCATTTTCTAAAAATGTGAAAATTAATATCGAAATATTTTTAAAAGATCGATAATCAAATTACCGATTTTCGTTTGGGGATAAAGCAAAAGCTCGATAATTTACAGCTAGGACACCATCAAACCATTCATGAGAAACAGCATCAAATTGCCCATATAATTGACCCATCGTTATGGATTTTGGATTTATTACTGTGTATTCCACTCGATGTTCATCCATCAAACCCTAAATTGTAAATCAAAGATCATAATTCGCTTTTTAACTTTTTGAGTTTGTTTAATATTTTTCCAAAGTACATATAAACAATTTGGGCGAAAGACATTCTAAAAAACAAAGGACCTTTAAGATTGAATATTTGTTTTTACCTGATCTTCAATTAATCCTAATGCTGAAGCTAATATCTTGTAACAACTGGTTTTACCAGCAAATGGAAGCCCAACAATCATTAAACCATGTCGACATATTATCATTTCATATAATTGTTGGCATTTTTCTTGAAACCATGGAATTATTTGAATATTTGCATTTTCACCAGCATCATTTAAAGCTTTGTTCAAAATTTCATAATCGGGTTCCGGTAATGTTAAACCAGGGAACAAATCTGATATGATTCCCAAAAATAATGGAACATCTTGATCCAAAAACTTTGGTAAGTTAACATCTTTGATTGCACGTAAAACCATTTTGTCTTCATCTTGATCAGGGTATTTTAATTTTAATGATCTTGCTGCAGTTAACACAGATTTAACCGCTCTCATTCCTGAAATTTAATATTTTGATTAAAAAACATTGCTTTGTACCAATAATTTTTTTTTCCTTACCATAATCATAATGACATTGTGAAGATAATTGTTCCGAGCATAATTTATATGTGGCAACAATTTTAATAGCCAATGGTTTGGGATATAAGTATCCAAATGAATATAGCTCAATCTCTGCAATTAAAGAATAATCAGGCACCATCATAGCAACTGATCGAAATAGTGCTTTTAAGTTATCCGGTAATTCTGATCGGCCAGCATAACCAGGATTCATTGTTATAAATACAGCACAAGTAGGATCCAACTCTAATTCGGTACCTTCAAATACTAAATATTTAGCACCAGTTCCAATACCACGTTGAATTGTTAAAATTTGTTGAGCCACTACCGATAAAACTTCTAAATCAATACGATTGAACTCATCAAAACAGGCCCATGCTCCACATGACAATAATCCCTGAAAGACAACGTGATTTTTATAACAAATAACAATGCTTAAGCCCGGAATGCTGCGCGATGTAATGGAAATTTAAAATATATTATTGGGGTTTCTAGAAGTGTAAAAATCTGAAGTGAGAACAAATCTCGTAAGAAAATTACCCGCATCCATGCGATGCTCCGATTGAGCTCTAAGACATACCTTAAAAAATTTTCCTAAGGCAATATAATCCAAACCATCAGAACAATTAAAGACAACACATTGTTTTGCAACTGCTTTTGCTAAATCTTTTGTAGTCTCAGTTTTTCCGGTCCCAGCTGGACCTTCAGGTGCTCCACCCAAATGTAAATGTAATGCTCCAAATAATGTACGATAACATCGATCAGTTAATGGGGTGACAACCAAGCGTGGTACATTTCCTAAATACTCATACCCATATTTCAATTGCGAGTTTATCATTCTGGTAAATAGATCCTTATCCTAAAACAAAATTTTCTTTTTGTGTGCTATTGCTATAATAAGATTTTTTTAATTCTTACCAGCCAATAATAACGTAATTGGGCTAACCACTCAAAATCATTGATACTCGACACTTTTTTGCTAATTAAATCAGCCAAAACATCTCTAGCATGTACATCTAATACAACCAATGCACCCAAAGCAATTCTTGCTTGTGGGCTTAATTTACCACGAACTAATTCAACAACAGCTCGAATTTGCTTAATACATTTTTCGTAATATGCATTTAACGCGTCAAGACCTTTTATAATCGCTTCTTGGACTTCAATTGTCCAATAATAACAACCTATACTTTGTACAATTTGTCCAGGCCATACCAATACCCATTCGTCTCGCTTCCGTACTTTATAATCTTCAATTGATTTTGCTACTGTGGTATGTACTGATTGACGCATATCTGTTTCCAGTTCACACAACCATTTTTCTACTTGACCTCTTGCTTGGACCGTATCAATTGTGAAATTTAATTCAATGACCTCACCCTCACTGGATTTCATGTGTGTAATCACTAAAGCCTCGGTAAATTCTAACTTTGCAATACCTTCGAAACATTTCTTTAAATGTGGTTGTACACGTTTTGGATCTTTTGTTTCGGATAAAATTTCTAATAGCTCATCATTTGATAAGAAGAAAAATCTTGGGAAAAATAGACGTTTCTTTTCTAAGTACGCATTTAATCCCTTAGTTACTTCATCTAATAACTGTCGACATTTTTGTAAACGGGGACTCATTTTATCTATTTCGATTACTGTCAACACTTTTGTATCTACTGATACTTGTCGCATAATATCCTTCCATGTTTTATCTACAGCGCTGAATCGTCTTGCTTCTTCAGGCATTTGATTTTGTATGTCAGGTGATGAAAAAATCGGTTCTAGGTACATCCATGTTGCTTGAACTTTTAACCAATCTTCTAATATTGCCTCAAGTAATTTCATTTTTTCTTGCCATATTCTTTAAAATAAAATTTAAGAATTTTAAAATTTTAGACAGTTACTCTTTAAAACAATTTTTATCCACTTTCCGGTTCTGGTAATTGTTAACCTTTTCTAGAGTTTATTTTAGGACGGCTGTATTTCGGATATTTTTTTCCCTATTGAACTTAGGTAGAGATGAATAAGACCAGAATCAACATTCAATTACTGTTTATTGTTAATTTGAATCCCATTAAAAATCCTGACATCTTTTGTTCAAAAAACTAGCTAAGCAACTTCTGCCTCAAGCCTTGAGTCAAATAATTATTGCTCTCCATGGTGCCTTGGCAACGACTGACTAGTCGTTATGACAAGAAAGAATCTAATATGGCATTCAGAAATATCAATTCTTTTATGAAAAAATTAAATGATTACATCCATTCTGTGAATAAAGGAAAATTTTTTGGATTAAATCACTAGAACTGAGAGTCGAGTTTCTATAATTCTTGATGGATCCGAATTTTAGTACTACTCAACTAGTAATAAGCAAACTGTTTGCAATAAGTAAGAATTTAAATTTTTCTTCAATCACATAACGTACCTGGCTTCATCTGCAAAAGGCTTGATGTATGGTGAATTTCGTACTGTTTGGATTTTTAATAAATTATCATCCAAAAGCGTTTGAATATCATCACATGCTGATAATATATACGTTCCAGTATCACGAAATGGATTTATCGTAAATTCTTGATCCTCCCAAGCAGCTTGCATTTTATTTAATTGTTTCTCCAAATTACCTTCTTTTGTGGCTGCCTCAGATATTTTCTCGAATTTACCTACATACTCTTCTAAATGAAAATCTATAATTTTCGCCAATGACATTTTGTCATCAACATGAATGGGAAACCCAATAATATCTGATACCTCATCCCAATGACGCTTTTTCATACATGGATTACCTAGTGTATTTATAATTGGCATATTCTCTTGGAATTCTTCAAGTTTTAATCGAATTGCTGTTGCTAAATTACGCGGAGTTAGTTTTTCACTAAAACCTTTTTCTAATTTCAATATATTTCGTGATAAGGTTGATAATTGATTTTCAATATCTTCTGGTTCAAAACTACCCACTCGCGATGACATCCACAAATCATGATTATCGAAAAATTCAATTGCATTATCGTATAACTTCTTGTAAGGTATCAACGTATCTTGAGTTTTCTTCCGAATTGGATATTGTGACAATTCCCACCCAAATGCTTGTTCCTCTTCATTAAAACGATCGATTTGATCAGCGGCCGCTAATAATCTAAAAAGGAAGAAATTTAACAAGAATAGACTACAAAGAGAAAATCATCTAAAAAACATCTTCTAGATAGAGAATTGATTATTCTAAGAAGTGCTTGAAGCAAACTAGCTCAAATACATACTTGGTCTCAAATCTTTTAGCCTTATCATGATACTTTCGAATTAATTCAATATCACCCCATTCTTCACATTGACTCACTTGGCGAGCATAAATCAATAGATTTTTTGCAAACTTAATTCGACGTTCTTTTAAAAATTCTTGATATTCAATCGATTTCTTTTTAACAATCTCATCCATTTCTTCAAAGACATCGTCAAAATTTAATGCCCTAAAATTGTTTTCATTTAAAAATTAGAATCCACAATTCTAATTCAAAATATAAAAAATCTACCATTGAAAAGTTGTTTTATTTTGTTTCACTTCTACTAAACCAAATTCGGAATGATTTCCCATAAATATCATTTGATCTAAAATTATACGTAATTTATCCAACATTACTGGTAAAATTTTCTTCTGTACTTCTTTGCTGTAGGCAACAGTCGCTACAAGTTCAGCGGTGTTTTTGGGTACAGTTAATAAACGATTTGCTATATCTTCATATGCTTTTCCAAGTCTAAATTAATATCAAAGGTTTTAGTTCTGGAAAAATACCTGGGAGACGTAGAAAATGTACTTATTTTTAAGTTTCATCGACTTTCTTCGTCTCTGAAAGTGTATTCAAGTTTAAAATGAAGTAGATAGTAAGCGAATCAGCGAATAAGGGACATATTAAGCAAAAATATAATATTGATATAGTAGGTAACGATAATATTATTCAGTAATTGGTTGAACCACTGTGAATCGAACGAGATGTTAATTATTTTTAAGAAAGAACTGGCAAAAATTTCTGGTCCCGTATAAAATACTAATAATTTATCTCTTTATCGCTATGGTTTCTTCAAATATTATCTACTAATTTACTGCAATACTCAATGATCATTGGGTTTGCCTCAAAGCGGTAATTGCCTTTTCTTTGCTATTTACTTTTCTCGCTGATTCACCACATTATTCCTATTCTTACTCTTTGCATGCTGTTTGATATTCATTTCGATTATGTTGAACTAAATCATTTAACATTTTTTCCGCTGCTGTTGTAATATTTGTAATAATTTCATTTCGTTTTAAATTGAACAATCCTGTGTTTACATTTGCGACAATTTTGTTCGGTATGGTACTAATTAATTCCTCAAAATATATAATTTTATCACAGTACTCTTCAAAACTGTGATTTTTTGACATAAATGCTTCGATTTCATTTTTTAACTAAAAATTTATAAATATACTTATCATTTAAAAACGACTAAACCAATAATTACTACAATCACAGAATTTTAGAATAATAATAAAAATAGTGACTTGTTTTGATTGGATGCATTTCCCGAACTAGAGTGGTTTTATTATATAGGTACCGGTTTTAGAATTTATCATTTTTTCCAAAATTTTGTGACGCTTATTCATTTTATTTAGTACATTATCATTTATTATATCACGAAATTCATCAAAATCAATCACTGTTAGTTCTGGGCCAATACGTTGTTCCTTAACCAATTCAACAATTTTGTGATGCATGGGTTTGACAATTTCATCAAGTATAATTGGTTTCAAGAAATGAGTAGTACTTTTCTCATGATACAATTCTGGATACAGTGTATATTCAATACGATTAAATTTTTTTATTAAATTTATCATCATTGTAGTCGGTTCTAACAATAAATCACGGAATTTCGTAAAATATGGTTCAAATGATACAACTTTATTTCGTACAAAAACACTCATATCAAATCCACGGTTTAATATCTATAAAAATAAAACAAATTAGTTTTCAAAAAAAAATTGCCTTGTCTCATAAAAGTAAAACTTTTTTCAATATTTTGCGTCATTAATTTTCATTTTTATTTGCCGTAAGTTAATTCCCTCCAATCAAGATGGTGACCATAAACTTATCCGGAGTGTGAAACTTTCTCTATTTACCCATTTTAGGATTAAATGATAAAATTTTTCAAACAATATTTATTTAAAATGACGATTTACATACGGAATAATACTTAGAATAGTAAAATTCATCACCGTGTCCTCGAAAAAAGGAAAAAACTCTAAAGATGTTGTTTCTAATTGTTTTATATTATTAATAACTCCATGGAAAGGATCTGAACTTTAACTCCCAAATTTTCAAAAATCCATATTTTCAAAAAATTTTCGCCGAAATATTTGATACTTTTACATACGAAGTGTGAACCTTGCTTTTAGGTCCTAGGCTAGACAACTTTTTAAATTAATATGAGTTGAAAAAATAATTTCCTTCTATGAGACAGGTATAAAAAAAAAGTATAGAGATTGTTAATTGATAGATTTTCATTACCCCAACATCTAAGGCCCATGTCACATATTCTTTTAAACTTTCAATACAAATACTCTGTAATTGATAACTCATTAACGATGCCACACAATTGAAATATTTCTGGCCTAATTTCGGGTCTGTGATTGGTGGGAATAAAACCCGTTTCTTACTACCACTTGTTTGTTTAAATATGCTAACAATGTCAGCATACCAAACGTTTTGTAAATGTTCTATAGCTTCATCAATTTCAGCACGAAAAATTGCATTAAATTTATTCACGTCCAATGGAACACCAAATTCGTAGAATTTATTGGGACGTAATAATCGAATATGCCTGTAAACAAATACAAAAATAAAAAGAATATATTATATGTTCTTAATTAACAATAAAACAAAGCCTTAACTTATTTCCTTAAGTCTTTCTAGCTAAGAAAAACAAACTCATTGAAAACTTACTGAAATTCATTACACCAACGATTAATTAATTGTCTCAAACAAATATTTGTAATAAATAACCGTGATTTTAATCTACGTTTATTATTTCTAATCGACATTCCCCAATTTGGACTTTCTTTAACTAATTCTTGACGTTCATATGAATCTTGTTGACTCGTAACCGATGCTTGATTACTCGGATCTGATAATACAAAATCTACAATTGATTTTTTTATTGACGCAGTAAATACATCTTGTAAATCTTCTTTAACTTTGCCAACATCGCCTTTATCTTTTAATTGAGGCGGAATTAATGCAAGTACCTGGAAAATAAATTCAAAAATACGGAGTCTCGCAATTGTTAAGGAATTTTAGCGAAAAATATAATCATTTCTAAGTTATCATTTTTTAACGAAAGTTACCTCAGGGTTTCGACCCAAAATGAATGTTTATGGCTCAAGATTTATCTTACCTTATTAACCAGGGTCGAGTCCATTGGAGCCACATAAATCTTATCGATTCCATGTAAAATGTAATAATGATATCGTAAAACATCGATTTCATTTTCTGTGGTGAGTTTTGAATCCGTGTTATCGAGTTGGATTCTACCAACCAACAACTTTACAAGACGATCACGAAATGATTCTCGGCGAAATCGTGCTAATGTTAATTCTTTCATACGTTTTCGTTCAGCTAAAACAAATAATGCCTCAAATAGTGGAAAACCCTTACAAATTTCCAAGTTATGGTTTTAAGCCTGGGAGAAAGTCGTGATATTCAGAAAATACTGCATATAAAAATATGTACCTTTTGCGTTACGAACATCTTCCGGTGTTCGAATGACCAACGGTTTTTTATATTTAAGCGGTGGTCGTCTGGCTTCCTCCGGCAATTCGTATATCGGATCCCAAATGTCTCCCAAAATAAGCGGTTCATTTCTTGAACGTTTTGGACCATCTTCAGAATGGCATTTTGCTTTGTTGCAAACACAAACACGCTCTTCAAATAACCGTTTTTTTAATTTTTTACGTTCAAATTCGGAAGTCATTTAAAGTAATGAAAATTTTAAAATCTTTTTTAAAAACACATTTAATTATATTTTTTAGTAAAATAAATATCTAAAAAAAAGAACCGAATTTCGTGTCAGTAGACTCAAGTAGAATTAAAAGATGTTTTTAGAAAATTATAAAATGTAAACAAACATAAAATTGATTAAACTCGATTTGTTTATTATGAAGTGATAATGGAAGAATAACTAGGTAACCATAACAATACTATTATAATATAGAGTGTCACATAACAACAGCATGCATGCATTACAATTGCAAGTTCATATTATGGCCATTTTGAAAATCTGGTTCATTTTTCGATTGAATGAAAAGTTTCTGAGATATCGACTGTAATTGATTCGGGATGTTACCCTTCGTATACAATTTTTGGTTAAAATTGCTCTAATTACTCTAATGATTGTAATCCAAATTGGAAGCAAAAATAAATTTCAGAAACTGTTACAAGAAAACACTAAAAATAAGTAACTAATTAAATCGAATAAAAAATTTTATTTCATATCCTTTAAATAATACATATTAAAATACTATTTAAAAACAAATTCTATTGAGATAGTTGACAGAGCATTGCAACTCCTCTAAGTATCCAATGGTCTGGTTCCTCGTAGGTTGGCACAAGAATTGGAAGAACATAATTTGATGAATGACCTGTTGTAGCTAGAACACCACGCCGTTCTGCAGTTTTATATACAGGGCATGTATAGCCTTGCAAATTCTTGTCTTCTCTTTTTACTGGAATTAACCAAATCTGGGAAAAAATAATATCGAGCTAATTTCTTGATCAAGTATAACCAGCGTGTTAGCTACAAACTTTGATGGTAACTAAAAAGTATTAATTACATAAAATCCTTGCCAATGCCTTTTTTTCAAAGTAACACGCAATTTTCGGCGATAATTTCTTTTGCTACTTACTATGACATACAGAAATTTTTTAGGTTGAAAATTACTTTAAAGGAAGGACTTCAATTATTACATCATCTGCTCTTTTTTAAACTAATTTCCTAATACACTTTGTCTGAAGTAATTGGAACTTCCCAAATTAAAAAATAATCGCTACAAATTGAAAAATAAATACTAACATATGGAACAGAATCGTATAAAACTTTAGGTAAAGATTCGTCTAATATCATAAACTCTTTATCCCATCGAGCACCATCCAAAAATAATCCATAAACATAAACGCCATCTTCTGGTGCTGAAAAAAATTCAGTGCTCTTCTCAAATTTAAAATTAAAATCGAGCAAATCAATTGGAATTTTATATTTTCGAGCATAATTTTGTTGTGCACCCGTTAAAAAGGCTTGAGTAAAGAAAAATCCTGATATCCAGAAAGTTATAGGCGCACCTTCATCGTACCATTTCTGAAAAAAATAACAAATTTTTTAAGAAAACATCAACAAATTCAATTTTTTTTAACTGAGACAGAATATGTTCCCAAAATCGTAGATTGACGATCACTGAGAGACACAGAAGCAAATTAATCTTTAAGGCTTGAAATAAATGTTTGGGTTTCTTAAAATTCTGACCTATTTTATGTAAATGTTCAAATATTTACCTTCAAAAATGCTAATCGTTCCAGAAAGTCAGTTACGTAACTACCCAATGGCTTCAAAGATGGATATGATTTTTTCATCCACATTGCAGGTATTTTTCCAGTTAACATACTTTTTACAACTTCTTCCAATTCGACCGATAAAACAATTTGCCCTTTTATACCTTTTTGCACATTTATTAAACTTTGTCGAACGAGAGCTAATAATGTATTAAAACGACCCATTTCTTGTACAAGGACTGTATTCATACTTTGCTCATATAAAGTTGGGTATTTCTCTAGTGTTGAAGCTAAATCAAATAAAGCTGGTAATTTTGATAATACATCAGCTGCAATGTCAAACACGACTTCGTCAGGACTTTTCTCACTTCCTTCACTTGATAAAGTATCCTATAAAGAAACATCAAAAAATTTTCTAAAATTTTACTTATCCAATTAGTTAAACAGCTTAAGTTTAACTACAAAATTAGAATTTGTTGAGCTAACAGCCAATTCCCAAAGACTTGCGGTAGATTAACAAGCTCCATATTTTCACCAAGTACTCTCTTATACTTGGATAAAATAGAATCTCAATGGCATAAAACTTCAATCGATCTCAGCGTTGGCAGACACGGTGGAAAATTTCCAAAGAATAAAAAATTTACTCTATTTTAACAAAGTTGTGCTGTTAACTATAGCACGGCTGTTATAATTTTGAACTCTGAACTGCTGACTCGATGACTATTCTCAGGTATTCGCAAGGTTTATAGATGCAAGGTATAGATATTAATCAGTGACTTAAACTCGAAAAGTTCGAAAATATAAGAAATAAAAACGATACACAACGATTTGTGTAGTTTCTATAAATTATTGTCTTACTTGTGTCAACAAAATTGTATTTAATATTAAATTCGTTTCATTTAAATCTTTCATTATATCAGCGTTTTCATTCATTCCAAAAACACGAGGCGGTGTAATCAATGGTAGTCCTTTGACGAATTCTAAATACTCATTGTAAGATCCAAACAGGGGCACATAATAGTCACCATTTGGATCTAATTTATATTTTTCTGATTCCACCAATTCTGGACAGTAAAATTTCGATAAGATGGTATTCAATGTACGTCGGTCCCAGCCGTCTGTAACTCGTCCACCATAATTACATTCACCTGCTAAATATCGAAGTGCTTCATATTGTACTTCCTATAAACAGATAATTTTGCCGAATATTATAATATATCTTTTCCTGGCTAATTTGAGTGGATTGGCAAGCTAGAGTAATTTCAGTCATTATGGTTTTTGAGATTAAGGATTCTGCTCGAAATGCCAAGAAAGTTAAAGATGAATTTCTTACTTCATATTGATTTAAAAACATCTGCAACTGTAGAACGCAAATTCGTAAATCCGTTTCATTAAACTCATATGGTATATTCCAACCTAATGGTCCAAATTTTCGTCGTTCTTGAACTAAAGCATGGAAAAAACATAATCCAAACAATAATTTTTTCAATATTTCCACCTCTTTACATTCTTTAAAATAATCCGGGTCACATATTGGATCACTTAAATATGATCGTAGAATATTTGCACGCAATCCTTTCGGAGGTTCGTTAGTCATTTTTACACCGTTTTGTAGTACAACCACAGGAAAATGATCAGCTGGATATGATGTTAGCCATAAACGAAAATCGGGATGTGTGGTTTCTGGTAATAGTGATTCACAGACACCTTGTAAATCGGGCATCCAACTTTTTGCTAAATGACAATTTTGTAAAACAACCCAAGTTCCCATTTTCACACCTTCCTCAATTAATGAATACGCAATTGGACCTTGACCTTGGCCCAACGATAGAGAAAATAATCGATTTGCACCAAATCCTTGATCATCAGCAAATTTTAATAAAAGCGCTGTAGGATCAGCACCCGGTGTTAATATAAATATTAGTGGAATACAGCAATGTGAATCTGCATACGCTGATAGCAAATCGAACGGAGGTGGGTCCACATAAGCTTTTCCCAAATTTTCTAAAACATTTAAAAAACTATTACGTATACTCAACAATTTTTGTAGAATTTGAGGAATGTTGATTGCATGGTACGTCCCTACTCCATTTCCTTCAGGTAGGTTACGCTGAAATTGAAAAGTTGTTCAATCAAAAAATATCTTGAACAAATTCACATTCGCTAGGGATTATTTTGTTTATTGTTTGTAAATAAATAATAATCTCGCGGAAGTATAGACTTGAGTTTGGTTCAAAATTTATTTACATACGTAGCATACAATCTCTATTTCACCAAATTTGTTTTGATTTACCTCCAACATACGATTGGACAGCTGGAACGGTTTTATCACGACGTATACATCGTAAAACAAGCATTCTTTGAAATTGATTTAATCTAAGATTCCATGGTTGAGGTAAGGGGTCATTATTTGGTTCAGAGGAATCAAAATACTCTTTCCATTGGTCTATATTGCCGACAAAAGAAGTTCGAATTCCCGAAAATGCTTTGATTTCATCTAAACGACATAGTTCATCCCAAGATGTCTTTGGTAGCCATTCACAGGGATTAATATGAGGATTTTCCAAACCTACGCCTCCTGTTAGGAAAAACATCCATTCATCTTGATTTAATTCGCCTATACTTTTAATCAGATTAATTGTAAGGAGTAATGAAAATAGTAATTTATCCTACAACAAATTATTTTTTTTATTCTATAAATCAAAAAATTGATACATGCTCTTAGCAGAACGCTTCGTTAATCCAAACAAGATACAAATTTTCGGTCTTTGGATTATCGAGGCCCTATTGTAATAGCATACCTTTTCAAATAAACTTCGGCAAATATTTGCATATAAGGAATACGTAAAATAATTCTTTAAGATTTCTAAACGTTCGGTAACGACTTCAACTCTTTCAGTGTTATCGATAGCACTTTGATATAAATTTACAAACCATATCAATGAATATTGATACATTGGGTCAATATTCGCTAAAACAGCTGCAACAAAATACAAAAAAAAAACACATATATGGTTTCAAACAAACGAAAACCTCAACTCAAAATAATGAAATGATCTTATGAGAAAGCAGACTCCAGTTTCTTACCAATAGTAAAAAATAAAACGGTACTATGAGCTGCAATCGACGTGTACTCAAGTCTGGCTTTGTCAATTGATTTTTCTGTAACTTCGGCAATAGTCTGTTTTTCTTGAATTTCATTCGATAAGACTTTCGAGGAACTCAAAACTTGAACACCAGTTTCATCTTCCAAAATATTACCCTCAGAACTGCTTAATACATGCAAAATTTTATCCTCAATTTCTTTTAATAATCTAAAATTTCAATAAAAATATTTTCAATATTTTTTCGATCTTCTTATCAAATCTTTCACCTTTTATTTTCGGCTCCCTGAACAATTAATGCATTTTTTTCTGCTTCCAAATCCGGTCGTTCTTTTGCAACTGTAATACCTAATAACTGATCTTGTAAACCAATTTCAGTGATCATAAAATTCACTAATGTTACTTTTACAGCAACTTCTGGTAAGTAGTGAGGATTTCGTAATTTTGTAGTGATATAAAATTTAAAATCCGTACTATACTCGATTACAGAATCACCAATTTTAATCATTAAAGTACCAGCTTGTTTGAATGTTTGTTGTAACAGTAATGGTTCCAAAACTGGATCCAATTCTTCTCCAATATTCTCCAATAATACCTTTAAAAAAAGATAAATTAAGAACTAAGAATAATTATGAAGATCGAAATAAGAGAATCTCGAGGCCTCATCAAAGTCGTGGACCATTTAGAAGAAGGCAAAAAGGCCTCTTATCATAGTAGATAAGAAAAGCAGTGATCCAACTTTATACAATTATACTATTTCACGTACAGGATAACCAAATTGTATTCCATTTTCTAATTTTCTACCATAATCGGATGAACTGAGACGAATAACTATTAATTTGTTTTTTGCTTCCATATTTCGTATCCATTTATTAGCTTGACTTTGGGGATCAATCATTAATGGAAACCGTCTAGAATTTCTGTAATAAATTTTGAAATAAATGCAAATATATCACTTTTAAACAAGGAAATAGAGAAATATTTACGCAATAATAATTCCATTATCAGTGGAAAACGTATCAGTTGGTAATCCAAAAATATTCCAGGCACGAATTAAAACTGGATCTCCTAATATTGGTAATAACTGAAAATCTAAATCACAATTCACACCCAAATCATTTAATGCTTTTGTCCAATTTTTAATAGCACTGGTCCTAAATTCTAATGTGAATGGTCCTAAGTATGCTACCACTCCAGACGCAATTAGGATATTTCCAGTTAAGGCAAAATATTTTTCACCAAGTTCTTTTGCTGTGCTACTCCATCGAGTTTTTTCACTACCAAGACCTCCAATTAACTCTTCAGCACGTTGTAGTTTTAATGAGCAGAGTGCTGCCTCATCTTGCAAGTTTTGTAATTTTCTTTGTTCTTCTGCTAAAGCGTCTTCTAATTTTTCCACTTTTTCTCTGGCATCTCTTAATTGATTACGTTTTACTTCTAATGCTTCCATAGCAACATTTAATTCATCTTGAGCTTTTTGATATGCAGCTTTCTTTGGTGCAACAAATTTTGCAACAACATCATATTCTGAAATGGCTATTACCCACTTACACAAACCTAATTTTAAAAACATAAAATGTGAAATAAAACTGTAACAAGATTGCAAAAAACAGATGTGTTTTTTTGAAATTTTGAAATTTTCAGTGAGGTAATGATATAATTTTGGTACCTTCGGTCACAAGACAGTCAAAACTCACCGCTTTTTAACAGTTGAATTCAAACGTACGTTTATTTCTACGCATGTTACAGTTTCATTAAACATTATGTAAATCGACGCTCGTGTGACCGATATCCTAGATGAAACTAAAAAATGAGTACATAATACCTGAATTTCGATAGATATCATTAATTATTCGATTCACCGATGGTTTTTTTCGATTATCAATGTTTCCCTTCGGTCTGACTCAGTAACTACTTGATATATAGTAGTTATAAAAATCCTTCAATATCTGAATTATCAATTTAAGTTCAATCAAGTCAAGTATTTGTATGAAGTACTCATATTTTTTAAGTATTATATCATTTATAGCACTGAAAATTATTTGAACTTACCGACTGCAAAATTCTCAAGTTCCTGTACATTATTCCCTTCTGAGCAGCGAAATTGATAAAAGCGTAAAATAAATATAATAAAATCATAAACTAAAATAGCCTACAAGTACCTGCACAAGCATGTGAAACCGTCTCAATTTTAGAAGGAATAAATCGTTCATCTTTTAATATTGTTGATCGAAGCCGTTGCATAATTCTGTCTTGTATGTCATCTTTTGGAAAATTTAATAAGGTCTCTTTAAATTTAATATCACCAAGTATTCGTTTCGATGGCCCCCAATAATCTTCGATTTTTCCAATTCCTGACGGATTAGGAATTCTATCAGGCTTTACATCTCTTAAAATACAAATAGCTTCCATAACTAGCTTTATAGCATCTGGGGGACTTTTGAGGGTTTTTACAACTGCTATATCTTTGTCCTCTATAGTTTTTAGCGCTGCTATAGCCGCATCGACAATTGGTTGTGCTTTCTCCAACTCGGCATTACATTCATCAGCTATTGCTTGGGCAGCCTTGGCTTGTTCATTGGTGACAGCTTCATCAGCCATTACAACTTTTGCAACCGCTTCAGCCTGTACTTTTTCTACCTCTACAATACGAACAGTATCTGCTACTTTTGCTGCGGCTGTTACTAATTTCGGTTGTAATGCTTCCAGCGTACGTTGCATTACACCTACTTCTGATGCGGCAGAATCTAATTTTTGTAAACCCACTTCATATCGACGTTTAGCTTGCAAAATTTCACTTAAAACAGATAATGAATAAAATAATATTTTTATTAATTTGTTAAGATTAATGATTAGAATATACAAATTATTGGCATACTGGATTGTTCCATGTGGGATCTCTGGGGCGATTAATGTAAGTGTTTCGGTTGAAACTTTATTTCAAATCAATATGCAAAAGAAAATTCCCACTTACTTTCTCTTCTGTCCAAGTAAAGATTTGAAAGTTGATATTAATTCTAAATACGAAGTCGGAGTTACATAGCATCGTCGTTGTAATCGCTTGAAAAATTGTTCAGTTAAATCTTGAGTCGATGTATGAAAATCTTGGCACATAGTAATGCACGCATCGCGCTCATTATCAGTTAATCTTACTTCGTTCAAAAATCTTGTAGATACGGCTAATAATGCATCTGCTGGCCAGGCCTTAAAAATATTATGTATGTACTAATATAATTGATCAAAAGGAAATCAAAACACACATACTTGAAACCAATCAATAGTACAACAATTAACCATTGCTGGAAACTTTCTAACTCGGTTACGAAAACTATCACCAATTGGACTCATGGCCAAGACAATGTGTAATTGATCGCGACAAGTTTGTACAAAAAAATTAAATAATGCTAAAGGGCTTCCATCGGTTTGCTGGGCTTTGTCACGCTGTCGATCTTTGGCACGCATTTTTTCACAAAGTTCCAATTTTTCATCAGCTGGGAAAAGATTTGGGACTTCTCCCGAATTTAATAAGTTATTTAGATCTTCCAAAAATGATTCTTGCTTCACCTTAAAAAGATAATATAATGTTTCATTTTCATCCTAAATTAACTGTAAGTTGAATTTTGAATAATTATCGGAAACTCTGCATTGACGTATCCACTTTTGGTTAAATGCAAAGTAAATCTGGATTTTTTGGCATAAACACATACTTATATTATAAAAGACATCGGAACATCACAAGACACCAAAGATTCCCTTTAAACAAATTTAACATATAGCCAAACTTAAAACATGTTTTGGCTTTAATATTCAGACTCTCTGGGATTGAAGATGATTTTAATTGGCTAATATTCTATTTAGAAATGGTTATATGTAAACAAAGATTATTCTTACTTGAGAATCAGCAAATAGAAACACTGCGGGTACATCAGAAGTACTAGTTTTCTTTAGAATTAGACGCAAATCATCGTACCATTCATTTTGACCATATTGTCGACTAATTTCAACTTGATATATATCATATTCAGAAATGAATGCCGACAAACGGGTTAAGGATTGTCGCCCGGAGCCTCCAACACCCACTAATAAAGAATGACTTCGAGGCTGTTTAATAACACGACATATTCGAGCTAAATGTTCTACAGCAAAACTGAATAATACTAAGTTCATTGGTTTCTTCGATAAATTATTATACTCTGCTAAATAGGTGTCACAACTTTTACTCAATTCATCTAAATCACCCACTTCAGAATATTTTTTTGCTTCTTTAGCAAAATCACAAAATATTAATCGACGAAATTCATTTTCTCCTGCTACAGTCGTTTCTTTTCCCATATACATTTCTAATAACTGATCTAAATTTTCTTCTAAAATATCTTCCATTATTGTGTGCAATGCTCCAAACAACCATGTTCTATCATCATCATCTACCAAGCGATCATAATATACGCGTAACACTTCATGTACCCAAAGTTTTTTCATACTTTTTATGTTTGGCACACAATCGGGAACAGCCAAAAGCATACCTTGAATTACACGTGAGAAATCACGTAAATTGAAAAGGTAGTGACATTTAGTGGGTGTTGGTAAAAGATACTGTCGTGTCTTTTTGTATATTGCCAAAGTCGCTAAAACACATTGTCGACCAATAATACCAAATTCATCTGCAAAACCCCTATCGACAAAAATAATATGATAATAATTTGATCTTTTACTGAAATAAAAAGAAAATATCTTAGAAACATTCATGGACAAATCTTTGGCATTTTTAAATACTAAACAACATGATTATATTTTTTAAGTTCTATGTAGCCTTAATTTTTTGCTTAGAAACTAATTAAGACAGTAATTTTCATACTTTTGACTTACTTATTTTTCACATGCCATTCCATAATTTTATTAAATATGGTCAACATAACACTATCAGTAAACTCATCAATACAAATTGTAACGAAATGTCGAGCAAAACGCGGTGTTACCGTATTTCCCCCAGAAGGTGGCCCCATTGCACACATCACTTGTATATCAACTAATTTTTGTGGCACAATTTCTTTTAAGTCATACCAACTTTTCATATCAATCATTTGTCGCAATATTTCAATTGGAGGTTGTGCCCCATATTCTTCTTTCATTGGCATACTCACATCGTCAACAAATACCACAAATTTCTTACCCACAGGTGGTCCATAAACGCCTTTTTTACGTTTATCCAACTTTTGCATTATAATATCTTGTGTTTGATTTGCTGATGTTTGTGCAGAAAAATTTATAAATAATGGTTTAAATAAATTGGAAGAAACTCTTCGCAATAGGAATTCCTACAAAAGTGTTTCGATTTAGAGCCTCAAAAATGTATTGTTAAAAATGAAATTAAAAAATAAGATTTGATTAGAGAGTCTTTGCTCTCAATCTCTTAAATCGCAAGGGTCGTTAATTTTTTTTCCCTCGAATACACTAAAATGTGGAGGAAAAGTATTATATTTAAGTTTATCGTTTTACTTACAATAATATAAACGGATTTACCAGTCCCTGTTGGCCCAACATACATTACATGTTTACCATGACCGACAAGTAACATCATTAATTCCATGTGACGGATTGTTTCCAGAGTTGTCACAATAATTTGATTGACTGGTATGTCTCTAGGTATTGGCGGAACATTTTCCAGCTCTGCTGACCATAATACCCACTCACCTTTATCCTAAATCCAAATATATTATTGTTTTACTTAAAAACATGCTATCAAAACAAAAACTAATTTCCAAAATACTAACAAATATTACTGATTAAACAAAAAAATCTGGAGCAAAGACTGCACTCCCTGTCAAGAATAAATAAGTCTTTGCAAAAGATGTAAACCATTTGGATGATGGAAATTAGTTTTGTTTTAAATATTTTTGTGTTATATTTATGGAATTTTACCTTTTTTATAAATTGATAATCGTAAACAGTTCCCTCAGATGGAATTGGTGTCACATACGGTTTAGTAGGTGGTTCTATTAAATCTTCAGGTAGTCCTAACGCAACTATTTTCTCAATTGGTGTATCTTGCTCCAATAATATTCGAAATAATTCATTTAGTTTTAATCTTGTGGAAGTATCGGATGTACCTCCCATGGCCCAAATACATGAAAAAAAGAATATGCCCTAAAAAAATGTACCAAAAAATTTATTTACAGTATGACTATTACAAAGGCAAATTTATCAAATCAAAAAAATCGTTACCTCTAATTGAGCACGAACTTCTAAATCTGTTAATTTTTTTACAATCTTTTCATGTTTAAAATCATCCAAAAAACAATCAAATAAAGTCATTGTACTTCGCACTAAATTTGAATCCAGTTGTGGATACATTTCTTTTAAGCCCGTTCTTCGAAGCAAATAAATAATTGGTTTACAAAATCTATGGAATAATCCTTTAATCATTTGTTTATTGAAATCATTTAAGGTTGATGGCAGCATATTACTCCACGACTCAAGCAACACTACCCATCCTAAAGATGCAGGCTCCATGTAAATCATACCACATCGAGAAACTGTAGCAGGCGATGCCACTTCTAAATCCATTGGCTCGAATATTAAATTTGTAGTTGGGGCCAATTGAATGATTTCTCCAGACATTAAACATAATTTTTTATTATCGTCTAAAACTGTATTCATGTTTTCAATCCAAATGGCATCCACTGGCCCATCAAAAACTAACCATTTCCTAGAATAGTCAAGTAGATTACGATAAGGCTAGAAATTGCGATTTCCAAACCTACCGATTCTCATTTGGTGAAATTGCAAATAATCTATAATTTACTGCCAGTACTCCATCAGACCATTCATGAGTCATCGCATCAAACTGTCCATATAATTGGCCCATAGTTATGGATTTTGGATTTATAACAGTATATTCCACACGATGTTCATCCATCAAACCCTACAAGAAATCGACAGAAAGAAGTAGAAAAAAGAACTTACTAAAATCCTTTTAATAAGATAACTTTGTTTCAAATATTAGGAAGTTCCATTATTTCAGTATTCGGCTAACGCGTATTTCGAGTTGTCACTGGAATTTTTGTCCGAAAGACACTTGACTAATTTCGCAAATAAATGAGTGCAATATTTTAGTAAAATCTAAAGTTTAAGTGCAAAACAAACCCGTATTTCAATTAATTCTAATGCACCAGCTAAAGTTCGATAACATGTAGTTTTTCCTGAAAATGGCAATCCAACAATCATTAAACCATGCCTACAAACAATCATTTCATATAATTGTTGACATTTTTCTTCAAACCATGGAGTAATTTGCTTATTTGTTGCTTTGGCAAAGTCAGCTAACGTAGAATTTAAAGCATCATAATCGGGTGCAGGTAATTCTATTCCAGGAAATAGATCAGATGTTATACCCAAAAATAATGGTACATCTTGATCCAAAAATTTTGGTAGATTTACATCTTTAATGGCACGCAGAACCATTTTATCTTCACCCTCATCTGGATAACGCAATTTTAAAGCTTTGGCTGCAGTTAAAACAGATTTTACCGCTCTCATACCTGGAATTAATAATGTGTTAAGAAAATTTTATATTTTACGGCAGTAATTTTTCGCTCACCATAATCGTAATGACATTGTGAAGACAATTGTTCTGAGCATAACTTATATGTAGCAACAATTTTAATAGCCAATGGTTTTGGATATAAATACCCAAATGAGTACAGTTCAATTTCTGAAATTAATGCGTAATCAGGAACCATCATGGCAACTGAACGAAATAGTGCTTTCAAATTATCTGGTAATTCTGATCGACCAGCGTATCCTGGATTCATTGTAATAAAAACTGCACAGGTTGGATCTATACGAATTTCAGTGCCTTCAAAAATAAATTTTTCCACTCCAAGACCAATTGCACGCTGTATTGTTAAAATTTGTTGGGCAACAACCGATAATACTTCTAAATCAATTCTGTTAAATTCATCAAAACAGGACCAAGCACCACATGATGCTAAACCCTAAATTAAACTCCAAAATTAGTTTTGAAAAAGCTACAAATTGCGCAAACAGTAAATACTAAAATACTAAATCAAGCAACATTTTACCTTAAAAAATTTGCCTAACGCAATGTAGTCCAAACCATCAGAACAATTAAATACCACACATTGTTTTGCGACAGCTTTTGCTAAATCTTTGGTGGTTTCAGTTTTTCCCGTACCAGCTGGACCTTCTGGTGCTCCACCCAAATGTAAATGCAATGCTCCAAATAATGTACGATAACATCGATCAGTTAATGGAGTAACAACTAATCGTGGTGTATTTCCCAAATATTCGTATCCATACATTAAAGTTGAGTTTATCATTCTTGTTGCCAAATCATCTATACCTAATTCAACATCCTTTATCCAATAATAACGTAACTGACAAAGCCATTTAAAGTCTTCTACATTTGAAACTTTTTCTGCATGTATTTCAGCTAATACATCTCTTGCGTGAACGTATAACACAACCAAAGCTCCTAAAGACGATTTCTCAGGTTCATGAATTTTGCCTACATTTAAATGTTTTGAAATAATTACCTAAAGTTATACGATTTTGTGTGGTTAGTTTTCCTCGAACAAGTTGAACAATATCCAAAATTTGTTCATTCAACTCTTTTGAATATTTTCCTAATGCATCAACTCCTGCCAGAATTGATTCGTGTACGAATGTTGTCCAATATGTCATGGCAATGCATAAAATCTGAAAAAAGATTTAAAAAAAATTGGAATTAGACTAGTATGACACCAAAATAAGTCGAGCAAGTCATGTGCTTTTCTTAAATCAACTATACTGACTTAAACAATTATTGCTTACTGTTTGTCCTGGCCAACAAAGGACCCACTCATTAAACGATTTCTGTTTATAATCAGCTATGGCTTCAATAACCATAATACGGACAGATTTTTTCATATCAGCCTCCAATTCACACAACCACTTTTCCACTTGCCCACGTGCTTGGGCCGTAGAAATAACGTCACTCAATGGCACAATTTCATTCTCACTAGATCGCATTTGTGTAATATCCATGTCCTCAGTGAATGTTAATTTAGCAATACCTTCGAAACATTTCTTCAAATGTGGCTGAACACTATAAATTAATAAATAATTGCATGAAAATAGATTGCCTAATTCATGCACGAAATGAATAGGAAATTGAAAACATTTTTTTTTGCATCGTTCGGTAAATTTTTTGTTGAAGTTTTCAAGTTAACAAAAATTACCGAGTTGGATCCTTAGTTTCAGACAATATTTCTAACAATTCATCATTAGATAAAAAGAAAAATCGTGGGAAGAATAATCGTTTCTTTTCCAGATATATGTTTAATCCTTTTTGTACAACATCTAATAAAGTTTTACATTTCTTTAGTTTATCTGACATCTTGTCAATTTGTATCACAGACATTACTTTTGTATCTTGATTTACAACTTTCATGAGATCTTTCCAAATCTATTACAAAAAATATTTTTAATGAGAAAATCAAAACCACTCTTCGAAATCTGAATATATTTGGTACTAACTTTATCCATTGCACTGAATTTTCTACCTTCCTCCGGCATTTGACTTTGTATGTCAGGTGAAGAGAAAATTGGTTCTAAATACATCCAAGTAGCTTGTACTTTTAACCAATCATCCATAATCTCTTGCAATAATATTAATTTTCCATCCCATTCCCTTGAAAAAAGCACATTTTTGTTACAAATTCGTGTCTAAAACAATTTGAAATTTCCTTCTATATCTTGCCGATTTTTTTATTACGTTTTTATCCCTAAATTTATTTTCCTAAATTTTTTCTGAATCTCTTACCAAGTTTCATTTACTTTTTTCACGAACCAAACCAACTCAACCAATTTGGCATGTATTAATTTCTAGCTGGACATATTTTTCTGAAAATAAAGACTTATGCACTGTATCGAGGAGTCAACGGGGAGGGGTGGGAGTGTTATGAATGTGTTTTGTAATCTCTAGTGGCCCTATTAATTTTATTGATCTGAATTTCGGTATATTAGTGACTGCTATAAAAGTGGAGATTGATTTCAACAATTTTGAGAGAACTCCTGTTTAGCTAGATAGACCATTCAATGTTAAGGAAATGTCTTTCGGGGTTGTTAACTTTCCAATAACTCCACCCCTTTTTAAATATCAAAATATAATGTTTTTAATAATTTGCACAGTCTAATAAATTTGAGCTGGAAGGTTGGAAATTCGTATGTGAGTTGAATTAGTGCCAAGGACATTTTTTTCAGGACTATAAGCTTGGCAGTACTACGGTTTTCTCACCTAATTGAGCTGAAGGGTTCAATTATTTTATGTGAATGGAGTTTATGTTAAAGTAAGAAAATCGTTTCGTGTGTTGTATTGTATAGAAAATTTTTGCTATTTACTCATCGTATACACAAACATAAAAGAGATATATTTTCAGTACATACAAGCATTGTTCTTCAAATGGTTTTATAAAGGGCGAATTTTTGATTGTTTGAATTTTGACTACATGATCATCCAAAATTATTTGAATATCATCCGTGGCAGAAACGATGTAAGTTCCAGTATCCCTAAAACAACATTAAATATTATGTTGGGCACAATCTTTCCAATTACACTTCTGTAAACATTAGAGGTGTAAAAATATTTTATTCCTAAATAATAAGTTCATTGCAAAATTAAAAAGTGATTTAGAAAAATACCGGTAAGGATGTATTGCAAAATATTGATTATCCCAATCACTAATTAATTTCTTCAATACTTTTTCAATATTATTCTCTTTTGAGGCCGCTTCTGAAATTGTTGCAAACTTCGGCACAAATTTATATAAATTCATTTCCAATACTTTAGCCAAAGTTAATTGTTCATTTGGTACAAATTCTATACCAGTTAAATCCGATATAATTGCCCAATGCCGTTCTTTTAAGCCAGGATTACCCAATGTTTGAATAATTGGTAAATATTTTTTAAATTCATCAACTTTTATTCGTACTTCTTCAGCAATTTGTTTTGGACCAGGTTCTTCAAAACTTTTCTCCAATTTGATCATATTACGATAATATGCTGACACTTCACTATCAATCATATCTGGATCGAACAAACCAAGTTGTGATGAAAGCCAAAGCTTACTATTATCCAAAAATTCTGTAGCTGTATCGTACAATTTTTTATAGGGTGATAATGAATCTTGAATCTGTTTTCGATTTGGGTACGATGATATCTCCCATTCAAAGGCCACTTCTTCTTCGTTAATACGATCAATTCGATCCAATGCATCATTTAAACTGAGTTAGAAAAAATTTTAATAAATTTTGTGATACTAAATATACATTTGGAAGTATAGAAAGTAGGATAAAAGTTCAGCTTAGCCCAAAATTTCCTCTGTACATTTTTAACTGTTTATAAGATACTGGTGGATCCGAGAGACGTTGTCTTGCCCGAATGTTGGTTATTTGCTATTAGTGGGTTCAACAAACGGTTTTTTCATTATTCGAAATTCCGGAAAAAAATTCCTTGAATCTGAACGCAGCTCCACACACGCAAAATTTCATCACACGTACACGAGAATTTTTTATGTAATGATAAGCAGATTTAACCTGCCTGTTTTCTAAGATAGAACAATAGCATTCATGAACCTAGGTTTTTTTATCCAATTTTCTAAACTTTTCGACGTTTTTAATCAAAATTTGAATAGAACTTACGCTGCATCAAGTTTTGTTGCTTTTTCCCAATACTGATGAATTTTAGAAACATCATTATAGTTAACGAATTCTTCAACTTCTTTCGCCCAAATATCTAAATCGTCTTTGAGGTCTTCAATAGTTTTTTTCAGAACAACTTGATAATGTGCATGATATTTATCAGTGACCAAATGATGGTTGAACAATACTTCTGGCATTTTTAAATACCTAATATTTATTATTTTAATATTTTAGTACAATAAAATGAATATCTAGAGTGAATCGACTACTTAGAGATGATGCTAGAGGGGGGGAGGGGCTAAACATCTACGGTCGTACAAATAACTACGATTATTTTCAGTATTTAAAAGCTCAGACTGTATTCTGCCAATTCTATTTTTTTGTTTAAATCACCCAATCTATATTTTGTTGTTAAAAATTTACCATTTAATAGCAGAAGTATTTTGATCATATTCCGGTTTTGTAAATGTTGAATTGCCAATTAAATAAGTGATGTATTTTAAAATTTCACGTAATTCTTCTTGCATTTCTTCCAAACCACGTGCTTGGGTTTTATCACCATATGAAATTAAATCCATCAGTTCAGCAGTGTTTTTTGGAACAGTAGTTAATCTCTCTGCAACATGCTTATATTTTTCACCAAGACTAAAAATTGAAACAAAGCGGAATATTACAAATATGCTTCAAAATAATATTTAGTCTTAGCCTACGACGTGCAATCGCTACGACGAATTTGAAGACTGTATTGAGAAAAGTGAGAAAGCTGCGATAATAAAATGAGTCTGTAAAAGCTTTTTCCGAGCGCATCTCTTGATTCGACATGTAAGTAATAACTTTTAACATTTTATTTTCTTCGATTGATGTTCAAAAGAAGCCTTTCAGTAAAAACAGAACAGATTGGTGAAAGATTACGTAAAATATGGACTCGAAAAAGGGGGAAAACATATACTAAAGCAAATTATAAGGATTCTATCGAAATATGTACAACGGATATTAAAATTCGCACATTACGATAAATCAGTCAGCCAAAAGGAAAAAATAATGGTGTGAAAAATTAAAAAAAAAATGAAGATTTCAAAGGCAAAGGATTAGATTAGAAGACCTAGGAAGAATTAGTTAAGTGATAATATAATTCTATTAAAAGATCAAGTATAAGCACGTAAGACCGCAGATCTATTTGTAAAATCCAGCAAATACATACCTTTTACATCGTTTTTGATAAATAGCCGTACATCTTTTTACCAATTTATTTTTAATCTTATCACAATCCGATAAAATGCTATCAATTAATTGGTTGCAATTCAATTCATAAAGTCCTAATGGTACTTCTCGTAAAACATCATAAGCCTTGTCATAAATATCTTTGTATTTTTCAATTTCATTAATATATTGGTTTAACGAATGCGATTCTTTAATAAATTCATCTGTATCATTATCCGCCTTTTGTGGACAAAAATCACATTGAAAATAAAACACACATAAGAAAATTATCCTTTAATCAGAATTAAAACTTATGTATCAAAAGTTATTCGGATTAAAAAGTACCAATTGCAACACATAACATGAACCAACGAAAATTTTTGAAATTAAATACGGTTCCTTTAAGATAGCTTAAAATTTTAAACTCAATTTCTCTTCATTTTAGAAGTAAACGAATTTTCTATGAAAAATTGCTAAAATAACTGAAGTGCGGATTAAGAAAACTTTTTGGAGAGGAAAAAAATGAACAATTGACCTAAACAACCCAAGAAAATAAAAATCTATTTAATTTTGCGATTGAACTACAAGTTTCTGAGATACCAACTAAAGAATAGTTTTGGGATATAACTCCTGGTAAACCACGAAATTAACTGGCCAAAGTCATTTAATATTTGTATTTTTTTCTGCAATTTTCAAAAACCTAACTTTTTAGAAAATAAAGAATATCTCAAATTTTTTATGATAGGGGAAGGTGGCTTATAATGACCCACGTAAGAAGAAGTATAATTTATATATACTTACGGCTTATCAATTTCTTTTGATCTGTTCAAATTTTTAGAACTATTCAATGTTTATCAAAAGGGATCGTTTTGACCGACCCGGCCGGAAAACCAACCGGCAAAAACTAACAAAAAAAAAAGATTTTTCGTTGAAATTTGCCTTAATATAGATCATAAGTAGTAAAATTAATATTTTTGCTATAAAACACAATTATTATACATCGCCATAAGTCTTTGTTGAGCGATTAATTTGATCAAGCCGAATCCATTTATCGATAAATATACTAGATAGCTTTAATGGTTCACTTAAAACAACGAGGGATCATTATATACCACTTTCCCCTACTCGACATTCTATCATAAAAATATCCACATTGAATATTCATATAGTTCGATAACTGAAACCTTTTGATGTTTAATTTAAGGTATAAAGAGAGAGAATTATGACTTCTAAATAATAATAAGATAAAGGTAATAAACTTTTCAATTCAATTATAGGTATAAATACAATAAATAAAGGTACAATCCCTTTTAATCCAAATAGCTTTCGATTCACCAATATTTTCGCAATTCAAAAAACTATTAATCGACCAACCTCGCCATTAATAATATGTAAATACTCATCAAAACTTGTAATATGTTCTTCGGGTTTAATCCTCTCATGTTTCAATAAATCTTCTAATTTTTTCTTATTTTCCTCAATAAACTCCATAGGTAAAGTCGGCTAATAAAACGTATAAATGGTTTATGTTGTTAAGCTCGATCCATACAAATTTCGAGTTACGGAAACAGTGAGAATAAAAAAAGTATTAAATTTGAACCAAGAAAAATAACAAAAAGTTTAATCTGTTCGGAATACGCAAACATATACATTTTCTCACTCTACTCCAATCAAAGCAGCATGTCGACTACTTGCTTCTACTTATATGGGATGTAACAGAAAAATAGTCAATAATACAGAGGATAAAGGTACACCAAAACTAGCATTTTGGTATACGGAATGTGCCCAGAAACACTCCACTTGAGCTATAAACGCGTAGATATAATAGTTGGAAACTTGTAATTTTTTTTGTCTTACTGAAAGCTGCGCAAAAAAGAGAATACCTACTTATCCGACACGCGGGAAAGGAAATACAATATAAACTTCACAGAAAAATTGTAAATTAATTTTGATACATAAACACCGTTTTATAAGAAATTAATATCCACTATTAATATCCACACATTAGTTCTTGTGCCCAAAAAGCGTTATATAATGGTTTAGCCAAATATTAATGTGTCTGATTGTAATCTGTTTAAAGTGATAACTTTAACCTTTCTTTAATCTGAGCCAAGTCATTATTTTTACATGCTGACATATAAAATTTCTATAGAGTTTTTTGTCATTTTTCGATTTTCAAGAAGAAAGAAACCTTTACTAGAAATATAATAAAATCATAAAATTATTGATAGAATCGACGACCTAGAGTAATTCCAATAAAATTTTATGGCCACAGTATGTTGATTTAATTTGAATTTTATTAAAACTGGAAAAAGTCCAAAATAGGAAAATTGTCTTTTCATATAATAAGCAAAAAAAGCAGTATTTATTATATAAAATGAAAAATCATTTCAGATTATGGCGCTTATAAATTATACTTTCTTTAATATTTAACAGAAGTTGTTTAGTCAAATTTTGTGTGGGTAAAAATGTCAAGCAGTTACCGATAATGAATGTATTATTTGAGTGAGGTACACTTACTTTTAATGGAGGCGTTGGTTCATTATATTCCATATAAAGACGTGTTTCCAAACGAGCTAAATCGGTAATTGTATCTATCATATCTTTATAAACTCCCAATACACTCTTTTCAATTTCGTCTATTGAAGGCGTATATACAGGTTTACCAGATGCATTTATTAAATTTAATAAAAATCCTTTATTTTTATTCTAAAACATATAAATACAGTAAGCTCCATCTAAAAATGAGTCATTTCCAAACTCAAAGATGATAAAATAAGAGATATATATTTTACAATTGAAAAATAAAACAAAACGGTATAAGATATCAATTTGATTTTTTTTAATTTGAGACATTGTGAATTTTTTATCAAAATTAATCTAGCTCTAATAGGTTTCAAGAATGTGAAGTCTTGGTCCTGGAATTAAGCACATAAGTGATAGCTAGCGAAAAATTGACAACACAGTTGAAAAAAATGGCCCAAAATTAGTGAGTTTCAAAAAATTCCAATAAGATCGGATTAAATTTGCCTGTGTTATCAAAAAAATTGAATTTTTTAACTTAATGACGTCATCAGAATCCAAAAAAATTAATTTTGCTGGGCAAATTGATATTCCATACCATCTTGCTTTTAATTCAAACTAAAAATATATTAGCTCAATTTGATCAACATAAATTACTTTGGTCGCCTTTCGGCCCAACCACTCTATATTTGCATTACTTACATTAATCGAAAGTATAAAATTTGTATAATCTTCCACACTTTGTGTGAGTAATGCAGCCAATTCTTTTGCCATAACAAATGCAACACAATCATAAAATTTTTGCCAACGCACACGTTTTCCTGGATCTGGTAATAAATTACGTTTATGTGCATGTAAAAATAATTCATGGATTTGGTCCATCCAATCAATTGCTAGCTTGCTTTTTGCTTTTTCAAAATGACGAGATAACATTTTATCAAAGAGTTCTAATATAAATGGTTTAGTTTGATTCTCATATTCAGACATTGGAATAATACTAAATTTTCTTTAAAAACAATAATTCAAATATCAAAAATTAATTTGAAGTGTTAATGCAATATAAAGTTACACGCTAGCGTTAATTAATATTTATTTCACTTGAACAATGTAGGCACATTAATGCTCTATGTGACCATAATACTTATGGAAAAGTAAATAAAGAAGGTCAATCACTTCCCTCAATCGACAAAATACCTACGTCTCTTGTGGACTTGGAAAAACCAAAATAAAAAATCCGCACACCGAGTTTTGCAGAATTTCAGCACCGATATGGCTATAATCTCTGCTGTTTACCCAAATCAACACTGAAACTCTAATCTTTAATATACACAGTTCTGCAATAATATGCTACGTAGACCAGTCCGCATTCATATGAATACCAATCCGCTAGCGTGTGAACATACATTTATAAAATGGAAATTATCTTACTCATACTCTTCACTCCATAAACGCATAATATGTAAAATACATGGATTTAGAGCATGTAATTTACGCTGTAATTGATCACATCGAAGTCTCATGTTACCTTTTGCTTCGGCAATAATTTGAATAATTTCATTACGCTCTGGTGACTTAAATATGGGTAAAATAGAAATTGGATGATATGGATCTTTTAAAACAAAATCCACGATTGCTTTTTTTACCGCTAGCATATAATCTTCTTTCATATCAATAACATTTTCGGCCATAGTTTGTTGCAATTTCCATAAATTTTGTGGAATTAAATTTGTAATCTAGGTATACATAAAAAAAAGTTCGTGAGCAGCAGAGTTTCATCACTAATAGACCACAAGCCCATGCTACAATTTTTCAGGTGAAATGACCCACCAGAAATCATCCCCCAGAGACCTCACCAGAGGATATCAATATTTAAAATAATACCTGATCAAATAATTTTTTTTCCATCGGTGGAACATGAATTGTATCAATCCCATTTCGAATATAGTAATAGTATCGATTTATATCTTTTTCGTCAGGTTCGGGAAATGAATGATCTGGTGAAACTACATCGTCTTGAATAATTAATGATATAATACGTTTTCGAAACTCTTCCTTTTGTTTACGCATGCCGGAAAAAGACATTACTGGTGTCACTAATAAGAAAGATAAAAATTATTATATAAATAAATACACTAATTCATTTTTGTTATGAAATTCATTCTTTAATCTAGAGGCTATAAAGCTCCTCAAAGTGATAGTATCCTATTTTCTCATAATGCACCCCGCACATTTTTAAAGAAAAGAGTCAAAACTAAAAATTCAGGACATATCAGTTCTTGAAGTATAGAACAAAAGTTTCAATGGTCCCAAACCTCAAAAGTTCTTCGAGATTTTACTTATAAATGGTCTCGTCATAAAAAAGGCGCTGAAAACCTGGTAAATTTTGAAATTTTATAAATATTTGGAGGTGTTGGCAGCACCAAGAAATTTGCGATCCCCCTTAAAACTTTAGTATCGACCTCAAAACAAAAACCGGTGGTTGTACGTATACATATATATGCCTACACTATCTACACTCTCTCTTTCGAACAGTCTCATTTCGTTTTTAACGGCCTATAGCTAGTTATTCATGTAATGTACACGAACACCATATGCTCTTCTCAACTTCTAGGTTATTATTTCGAAAACTACGAACTTTTAAGCATTAATTGTGATCATTGAAGTTTTGGTTGTACCTACTACTAATAATGAATGTTAGTATTACATCGGTTAAAGCAACTTCTAAGGACTTTTCTGGAATAATTTTTTGCTGCAAAATTGTATGAGCATTGTGCGGACATCTTTAGACACTCTCTATAAGAATGGTCGTACAATTTAGTATCTTGATACAATGAACTACACGTTACCTTTAGTTGTTGACTGATGAATTTTTTTCATTTTAGATAAACACGATTTTTGTGGAAGAAATTTTGCTGGTAATTTAAAAAAATCTTTTGTATGTAATTTAGATTCTGCAGGCATTTCTAATTTTGGAATTTTAAAATTTAATTCCATATTTATAGGATCGTCGCTTGAACGACCCTTTTTTAAATCCTTCTTCTTACTCATATTTTATTCCAAATTATTTTAATACTTGGAAAATTCGACAAAGCATTTCATCATTTAAAATTCCGTAACAAACATTGAGCGTAGCAAATTTTCATCCAAATTATCTAGCGGAGATTTAAAAGATTAGCTAATATTTGCCAATTTAATAATTTTAAATTAGAGAATTGAAACCATTTTCGGAATGATCAATCTCTCTAATTTTTTGGAATTTTTTATGGTATCAGTATATTTTGCCTAAAAATGATAAAGTTATTTTCAGAATAGAAAAAAGTATTTAAAACGGGTTGAGCTAACACAATTTGATCTTTTCTGTCGCTTATTTTGTAAGAGTTACTTATGTATCACGAGTAGCTTTTATCGCGTAGTATATTAGAACCCTTTCTTAATCTGAGCTACCTTCCAAAAAACTCCAGCCTGTACTAAATCGAAATTTTATTTCATGTGAATCTTGAACATGTGACCATAATGGACTTACTTGCAAGTATCCCATTATAACATGTACCTATATGTATATGTGTAATATTGTAATTTCTGTCAGATTGTAAACGGATTTTAAAAATACCACTCCAATTAGTGCCAGCTCGACACTTATTCACAAAAATCAGTTCATTGCGTTATGTTTAGTTAGTCTGGGTTAAGTTAGCATGGGTTTTTGGCCCTTTTTAACAAAAACAAGTGAAAACAAACAATTGACTGAGTTAATTGTTGAAATACCATGTATAGACAGTTTTGATGACGCAATCGTTTGTTTTTTGACGTCACGTAAATAAAGAAAGATTTCCACTCATAAATAGCCACACACACATAACTGATATTCCCATATTAATACATATTATAAAATTTTCACCTAATTAGCGCCCTCGTGGGTAAAGAGTGATGTTTACAAGAAAATATTTCAAACAAAAGTTATTTATTTTTTTATAAGGAACAATTTTTACATTTAAGCATTTGTTCTATCTCTTACGGTTTCAAAGATGGGACCTACGGACCCAAGATCCAATTGACCTATGTTGCTCATTTACGAACTCGACCTCACTTTTTACGTCTTAAGCACACTATAAAAATTTCAGCTTGATATCTCTTTTCGTTTTTGAGTAATCGTGATGACAGACGGACAGACGACAGACGACAGACAGACATACGGAAATGGACTAATTAGGTGATTCTATGAACACCTAAACCAAATTTTTTTTCGTATAATCAATATTTTTAAACGTTACAAGCTTGGGACTAAACTTAATATACTATGTATATTTCATATATACATGGTATAACAAGCTTGGGACTAAACTTAATACTATGTATATTATGGTATAAAAAGTCACTCCAACTAGCGCTAGCTCGACACCTATTCACAAAAATAAGTTCATTGCGAAATGTTTAGTTAATATGGGTTGGGGTTGTTTTTGGCCCTTTTTTAACAAAATATGTGAAATAACTTATAAATCGCCTATATTTTTATTGTGTTTAAGATATAACCTGACATCTACTAATACATGTAAGAACTACAATTAGACAACAGAAAATAAAAAATGTTTTAACTATGGATTGTGTATAAGCTAAAAGAAACTCATGTAAAGTTGCAATTTATCTGCACATGTAAATGAATTGAAACTGTCAAAAATTTCTACCAAAAATTATAAACTGCCAAAATGTGAGTAAATTTTCGAATTGAAATAGTATCTAAAAAAACTTACGATCTTATCGCAAGTCGTCTCTCTGCTATTTTCCTCAAAATTAATACTAACTTTCAGAAACTACAAATACTTATGAACGGTATTTCATAAGTATTTGGTTAAATTTCAATAATATTGATTTAGTTGTTTATTTAATTTCTATAGCGACATAATTCAAAACGCTTTAATTATTTTTAGATGTTATTTTCATCATTCCGACGCCTTATTTCGACAACCCCAAACTTACGAGCCACTGAAAAATCATTATTAGCGGCATTGCGTAAGCAAACCGGTTATTCATTTTCAAATTGTAAAAAAGCTTTAGAATTGAATGGAAATAACTTAGAAAAAGCTCAAGAATGGTTACAACAACAGGCACAAGCTTTGGGCTGGTCAAAAGCAACAAAATTGGAAGGTCGACAGACATCGCAAGGATTGATTGGTCTTATGGTACAAAACAATTGCGCCGCGTTAGTTGAATTAAATTGTGAAACAGATTTTGTTGCTAGAAATGAAAATTTTAAAGAAATGTTAAATCTTGCCACAAAATCATGTTTAAATTATGTTTCTAAACAGCAGTTAAATGAAGTAATACAAAAGGTAATTTTATTATCTAAGATGTAAATTTCGAAATGAAAAATATTATACGGGTATTTGACCCAAAAAAAGAAATCTGAGTGATATGGAAGACTGGACGTCCTTCATTTCAATTATTGGACTTTCTTCAGTAACAATTCTAGCTTACTTCGTAAATTTTGATTCGCTTTGGCAAAAAAATTATGATAGTACGCTAGAATTTTTGTTTGAAAGGATGGCTCTACCCCTCTATCCACCGTAAAAATGACTCCTCTATGTGAATAACGCGCCAAATTTAAATTTATATTTTTTACAGACGCATTTGAGTAGTGAAAAACTACGAAGCCTTCAAGGACCTGACGGGAAATCTTTGGGCGACCATTTAACGTTAATGATTGGCAATCTAGGTGAAAATGCTCAACTTAAACGTGGCCTTTGTTTACGAGCTGAAAACAATATAAATCTATACGGTTATGCACATCCAGCATCTGCAGCAGGCGAAAATGAATTTATGTACGGGAAATATGGAGCAATTGTTGCATTAAAAGAACAAACATCACCTAGTGACATTGGAAAAAGTATTTGTCAACATATTGTTGGTATGAATCCATTGAAAATTGGTGTCAAAGACGTAGATAAACCAGCTGAAAATGTTGATGACGAAACATGTTTAATTTATCAAGAATTACTATCAAATCCAACATATAAAGTCCATGAAATTTTAGAAGAAAATCAAATACAAATTGTTGATTTTGTTCGTTACGAATGTGGTGGCGTTGATGTAGCTTCTACTGCTAAATCAACTGATGAAGTTATTGGAAAAGAAGTGAACATCGATAGCATACAAACGTGTCAATAAAAAAAACACAGCTTTCTACACTAAACATAGATTGCTAGTTATCGAACTAATCAATAAGAAGTTTGCATTCAATGGGAGGATTACTAATACAATCTAGGATTACTGTCGAAATTTATGCACGCGAGTTTATTAAAATAATATAAAATTTTTATTGAAAAAAATAGTTTTTGTTGTATATATAAATTATTTAAATAATTAAAAAATCTTTTAAAGAAATAAACAGCATTTTTGACAAGATTAGCAAGATTTAGTTTAACGTAGTTTTTGAACGTTTTCGTATCTCATCAGTATTTTTGTTAGTTTTATGACGTTTATTTGATTTCCATAACCATGTACGGCAATCTTTCTTCCACAATTGTGCAATATCCGTTATCGAGTAGCGTTGCCCACGGTACATTAACATGTCTTCAGATACAATGAATACATTATGTGTTTGTTTATCCTGTGTTTTATAATTACCTTCTTCATCTTGTACAATGTTATGTGGTATTTCATCACAATTATCCATATTAAAGGAAGTTTCTAAAAAAGAAATTTCGAATTATTTCAGTTTACAAGTAGGTATTCGTGACTGCAAAATACTGAGCTGATCTATGGATCAACCCCGCCACCTGGCGATAATAATTCGTACTAATTAAAAAGGGAGTGTACTTGTTTTAAGGGAGTTTCAATTTAGAATACCTTCATTAAAATGAATGACACTTTTCTTGCATCGGTTGACTATGATTGAAAGGGAAATACCCATCGAAAAACGATATACGATTTTGTTAGTACTATGAATAAGATTTTCGAGTGACAAAAGGCTTATATGAAAGGAAAACATGATTTTTTTAAGGAAACGGTAATTTTTTTTTATTAATAAGTTTCTGTCAATCGAAAGTATGAAGTAATCAAGTAATTTTAAGGGAACTGGCTTCAGTTAGATTAATGAAAAATTTGTTGTCAGCATACTGATAAATAAGAAAATTCGAAGATCTGAAAATGAGTTGTTTTCAAGATATTCGAGGTTTTTCACAGTTTAGAATCTCATGAAGACAATATATGTCCAAATCAAAGGAAAAAACTTAGATCATATTATTAAAAGAGAAAAAGCCGTATTCAGGGTTTTAAACAGACTGTCGTTATAAATTAAAATTGGTTGTAAATGTTTTTCACACCGATTATTACTTTTTATTGTTGCAAATACAGCACTAATTTTATGGTTACATGATTAAAATGAATTAAACGTTGTTAAAACAAATATTAAAAGATTATTATCATTTTTAATTACCATCGCTTAGTTATAATAATTTGTAATTAATGATTGTAGATTAAAATTAATCTACAGTTAGTACATATTCTCTTAATATAAACTCATATAAAATTAAGTATTTCCGGTTGCCATAAAATTTAATGGTTGTGACCAATATTTTTCTATGTTTGTAGCCTTGACTAATAGCATTACTTTGAGACAATTCTAAGAGAGAGAGAGAGAGGGGAGGTTACTGTGGAAGGGAATCACTGAAATTTCGTGACAAAGAGTGTTCGAATTTTGATTATACATAACATTTATTTAGCAAAGACATTTCTCAAAACACTGCAAAACTTTCTTTAGCATTAGTTTCTAATTCTATCTTTATGTACTTTCGACTTTTAAAATGCATTTTGTGCGATCAAATGCGATCGTACCATCCTCTTTTATACTTTACAATCAGAATCAACTACCTATCGGTAAGCGCTACAAATCTAGATAGTGAACTATCATTTTGGCCTTGATTGCCATAACCATCTCTATTTCGTAAGCTATCCTTTTTGGTCAAACGTATTTTCATCTTTATTGCTGATATATATATTGAGTTCTATGTCATTAAAAAAAGTTCTAGGGGAAAAAGCTTTTATTGAAAAATATTTACTTTTTGTTAATTTCTTTTTATCATTTAATTCTAAATCTTGTACACTATTTGTAATTGAATTAGTATCATGTCCAGTTTGTCGATTGGCATATATTGAATCGTCTGTTGAAGTTGCCGAATTGCGTTTAAATATAAAATTATTGGAACTATCTTTCTCCAAATCACTTTCACTGTCTAACCAATCCATAATAGAAAAAATAATATAAACAAATATTTTAGAATAAAATTTTAAAAAATTCAATCAAAAAATTATAAAATTTTGATTGAAAGTTTAAAACAGTTTTTTTTTTTTTTAATAAAAAAAATCAAATGACATGTTAAAATGTTCTTTTGAATTTTTGTTCAAATTGCCAAATAATAGTTTTCTAGCTTTACCTGTTACAAGCAACTTATAGTACAAATATTAATTTAAATACTATTTGACTACAAGAAAATAAAAAATACGATAAAGAGTTAAACTAAATTTGTGTTAAAAGAATGGAAAAAAATAGGTATTATATGTTTTCTTTTTTTTTTGTAAATAACGAAAAATTTTGAAAACTTTATTTGATCATTGTAAGAATAGCTTAGCCTGCTTGGGCTTAATACATTCTAATAATTCTAAAAATTCGTTATAGTCGTATTCTAAAATAAATCCATTTGAAATACGTGGAATAGCCTTAAATACATCACATAATTTTCGTCTTTTTGGATCCCTCTGTCATGCTGTGTCACATTTTCTGCAACCCTCTGCATATAAAACGGGGAACGTCACAATTTCTAGACTCTTTTCTATGAATTTACAAAAAAAAACAGCAAGTTTGGAAAAAATTTTAATGAAATTGGCAATGAACTATGATTAAGTCACGTTTTTTCCGAACTCGCTACCGATTTTTCACTTTTTCTGACTTCTTATGTAGATTCAGTGACTTCGAAAATCCCTCATGAAATTTTGTTTTAAAATTTATCTTATAGGTAAGGGTCAATTGTGTTAGTAAAAATAGGTAATTTAAGAGACCAATCGAGAGCTAAGGCTATTCAGAACAATCAAAATTAAAATGAAATAATCAAAAAATTTACAACAACAAATTTAAATAAACTTTTAAACTATATGCAGATCGAAAAATTTATTAAACATGCCGCAATTTTATACAGGAAAGCCCATATGGATCCTCGTTTACATGTACCAGATGTCTTAAAACGATATTTATTATTCAAAGCAGCTGAATATGAAGAGGAAAAAACAATATCACGCCTGGAAAAAAGTGCTCCCGTCGTTAGTAAACTGAAAACTGCACGTGAAACATTACAAATGAAATTACGTGAAATTGCTATGGCATATCATCGTGTAAATAATCCTGATGTAGCTTTAGCGGATTTATCAAATGAATCATTATTGAACATTGATTTAACGTTTTTTCCTCGTATTAATGAAGCAAATGAAAATATAAGTGCCATTAGTACTTCACAAGTAAGTCGAAAATGTTAATGAAATTTTCATAATTGTGAATTTTAGAATTACGTATAATATAGAGGACAATTAGCATATTTTTAATGGTTTTTTAAATGTACCTTTGCCTAACGCAAAACTGTCTTTAACGTATAGGGGCCCTTGTACGGCAATTTTTTGTATAGCAATCTTCAATCCGATTTTTTTGTGACCATGCTATTTTCGCCTTTTTTACACCCAAGCTTTACTTTGGCAATAGTTTTAGATATTAGGGAGCCCCTTGTGAATCATGGGCCCAGGACATTTGCTTACAGGGCCAATGGATAAAAGAGACTTGGTCTTATTCGCAGGTAGCTTCAAGTTCTTGCTTTATTGATCTTTATTTCATGCCAGCCCCCATCTGAAAAATTTTTACAACTTACTATACACTATCTATGTTTGCATACGTTCCCAAGAGATTGAAGAAGAAGAAAATTCGTCAGCAACTTTCTACGTCGCCCCTTGGATCTCTGAAATCGCGTTAATAAACAGTACCCTCTAGTGTAATCTACGTAATACCTTTTCATATGAAACCATAATTTAGAATACCATTGTAACAAACAAAAAACCAGTTTTTTGACCATTTAATGAGTTTTGCATATCACACAAGTGAGGTATTAGGTGATGTATGTATATTCTTTGTTGCGTGTTTCCGGTAAGTATATAGATGACCTATAGATGTTAACCGGAAATATAATAAAGTTTTTAAAATACACAATTTTATAGTTGGGAATATTATTATTATATTATGAAGCTAATAATTGTACATTACTGTTCTATTGTTACGGTATGATGTACCTGCAACCTAGTTATTGTACTAAACTTATCATCAGTTTTACCTTACCTACGTCTATGAGTAAATAATTCTAGTGTAAAAAAGTAATATACAGTGATTTGTGTTAAAAATTATTTTTATCCCAAAAAGTGATTTTATTGAAAGAAAAAATAGTGAAAAAATATTTTGGATTGTATATATTATTATTAATTAATTAAATTAAATGTTGTAAAAAAATGAATAGTGCGATAAATCATTCAAGTACATTTTCGTTGGTAAATTTAGGAAAGTCTCTAAAGGTATTTAATAAATTTTATTAAACTATTTTTATAAACATTTTTATATTTCGAGATAATTTTGGTTGAGGTAACGATCTTGGGATCAAATAGTTTCGAAATGTATAAACAAAACAATCTACCGGCTCTTGAGCTGTTCTAGTTATCGCTCAGAGTATTATTTTTGTATTACTTAAAAAATCAAATTGAGCCTACCATGTCAACAAAATTTCGTTTTTTTTTTATGCATATATTTTTGGAAAACAAATTTAATTGTTTCACAAGTATAAATTTTATGATTTAAAATATCAACAAACACCTGTTTGAATAATATTGCTTTCGTAAGAATAATTTATGAATTTAATTATTATTTTAAATGTTATATTTGTGGTTACTTTCCCATTTACAACAATTTTTTTAATTTAGATATTTGAAAGCAATATCGTCCAGAAATCGAAACTAAAACCATTTAGACTTTGGGTTTGTTCAAATTAAAAAAGTGCGTCAAATTTTATGTGTGCCCAAAAAAGGGGTAAACTTTTTCTGCAGTTAGTAAGAGAAGGATAATGTTTGCACTCCACAAAAGTCGACGTGCAAATTTGGAACAAACGCTTTGATTCAAACTAAAAAAATTGCTTTTGGCCGTGTGGTGTAATTTAACTTTTGGGCAATAAAATTCGGGAACAAATTACTCAACTCCTTTTACTCACTTCTATAGTTCTATTGCATACCTGTAATTTAAAATTTTTGTGGACCAGATATTAATTTTTTCCTTATAAATAATATCGTAAGGGCCGTTTCGCTTATGTGCTCATCATACAATATCATGTTAAGATATCGAGACGTATTTTTTGTAAATTTTTTGTAACGATTCAGTAATCATTTTATTGAAAATAGGATTACAAAAAGTCACTTGAATTCTTACAATACAAAACTAGCGATCATTCGTCTAGTCCGGTTTCTTCTAATTTCTTTGGAATATGATTTTCGCTTCTTCTGGGTAACAGTTCATTGATCATTTTAAGCTATATTTAATCGGCAACCTGGCTAAAGTGAAATAAATTTTGTCTCTTATTATGATCTATTGTTTTAGTTATAATACAGAGTGCGCAAAAAATTATCATTTTTTTTAGGATGATGAATCAATTTCAGACTCGGAAGCCGATTTGAATTTTAGAAAAATTGTACCAAATTATGCCTCATTTATGATTTGGATTGTAAACGTATGTATTATAATTTGTATTTGAACTCAACTAATAATATCCGACTCAAAAAGGGTAAATGACTTGGAAAAATGGACTCAGAACTTCGATTTTCATTATTAAAAAAAATCCTTATCATATTTGAATCAAACTCCACCCTATAGTTTTGTAGTATTGAGCATATTTACAGGGAGAAGGTATAGCTATCCCCTAAATATGCTCAGTCTACAAAATTAAAGTGTGTAAAAATCAGTTGTGAGTTGATTTTTTGGGTCATCGGTATTTAGTCTTATTTACTCGATTATAACTCAAGCTCAATTTTCATTTCTAGCATGAAACACTAGAACAATTGACACAAGTAAATTTTAACAATGTATTTTATACCGGTAATTGTTACTTAATTTATGTTGCAACTGAAATCGGAGGTAAAGCTTCTCCAGATATGATTGTAAGTACAATTTTTTCCTCAGCGAAAACAAATAAATTCATCTTACTCATCTCTAAAAATTGCTTTAAAACAGTATATGCAATATATATTACATTATTGTTAAACCTTATACTCTGTATGGTAAACGGAGCAAAATTGTATGACTTACGTAATATGTATTGCATATACTATTTCAAAAAATTATGTAATATTTGATTGCTAAATTTTCTACTTCAGTTTGCCCTGCCACAACGAATAGTGTTAATTAAAAATAGATAAATTATTAAAAATTTTAAGTCTTTATTTTATAAGGGAGCGTATTCCAGTGTTTTATTTCACTTCCCGATAATTTCTTTTTTCAAATGGGACGATATCCATTCTCTTTCAATATTTTATTACAATTTTAAATGTTTGTATAAAATTTTTTAGCCACGCAAAATTAAAAAGAAAAGTATGCAAATTCATATTCATTATTGGATCGGTGAAAATTGTGATAAATTTGAATCAAAATTTATTGCAATGAAAGCCATAGACTTATGTAATTACCTTAAAAATGCAGCTTCGATACACCGTGAATCACAATTGAATGAAACACCACGTTTTAAAGCTTATTTTCGTAAGAAAGGCTTAAGGTAGGTACTTTTAAACCAATTTCTAAAGTAATTTTAACTCAAAAAATTGAATTTCTTTGAAGCTCAGACGATTACTTTTTGAGATATCGACTAAATCTTATAAGAGATTGATTTTAGGGTCTTAAAAATATAAAAATTAACTATTTTGACGATTGAATGAGTATTTTTCGAGATATCCCAGAATCGCACCGAACTAAAAGCTTTTCGTACATTCTTTTAGATGATATCTCAAAAACTACTTATCTAGTTGTTAAGTGAATCCTATTTTTGAATCTTTTGGGTCCAGATTACCCACGTTGGGGCAGTCGATATCTTAGAAAAAAGTCGTTAAATCGCAAAGTAACCCAATTTAAATGTTTTTTCAAGATACTCATCTCCCCCTAAAAATTAAAATTTTCTGCATCCGCACTAGTAAATACACACTACTAAATAAAACTACTTTGATAATAAAGTTCATACCCCCCCCCCTTTAAAAATAGTATATACACACACTACTAAATAAATTTATACGTGAAAAATAAAGCTCTTATTTTTTGCAATTTCTTTCAGAATATTACAAGGTCAACATGTTCTAATTGGATCAGTTGCATTTCATTCCCGACCAGCGTTATATCGTTTAATAGGCCACGGAACCACTACATTGTATCAATTGAAGGAAGTGTCTTGGAAGGGTTTAAATAGTTGCGAAGTTTTTTTGTTACTTGCAAACAATAATTTATTGTTTGTTTGGTTTGGGAGTACCTCAACAATGTTAGAACGATTTAATGGAATTCGAGTAATATAAGATAAATGAATTGTTTAGAGAAATTTCAAATTTACACAAAATAGCTCATTTGATTTTAGATGGCAAATATGTTTGAAGATTTGGGAGAAGAAATAATAATGTGCTTTGTTGATGATGGTCGAGAACAATCATTGGATGATAATGAGAAACATATTTTTGATCAGGTGTTACCATTAAACAAAAGAGAAGTAGCCCCATTTAAGGATGTAGAAAATGGTTTTATTATGGATAAAATAAACACTCCACCTTTAAAATTATATACTTGTACACGAACCGCATCAGCAGAATCTAGATATAAATTTATTGAATTTGCAAAAGCTCCTTTGGATTATACGATTTTAAAGAGAAAGGTACCCAGTTTACAATATTGTCAATTTTTATAGGAAAAGTTTCTAAAACACTAATCTACGACTTTGATTTTCCATTTACGATGATCTATTAATAAAGAAGTTGCATTAATTTTTCATCGTTGCAAATTCATATATAAATGAAAGAATAATTTATTTGAAGTATATTTTTTATAATTTATAAAAAAAATAACTGAATTTGGATGTAAAAAAAATTTATGATTGGCTGTGACGTCATTATATCCGTTGAGACTGAATGAGAGTCAATCGAAATCACTGTAATACCTTCTTCCAGAAACAAACCATTTATCATCTCTACACGCGATGGCGTACTAAATCGATATAATGACGTCACTGGTATTTTCAGGAAACAATTTTTAATCCTAAAATAACACAGAAAATCAATTGTATATTATTTTGTAATCTGACTTTTATTAAACTTTCGAAAAGAATGTAAAACATGCAACTTCTCTATTATTCTTGGAAAGAAAGGGTAGAATGAGCATGAGGAGCTATTATCAAGATCATCCCTTAAAAACCTTACAATAGTCTCCTAAGGCGGGACCTTTACAATAGTCTCCTAAATTTGGATTCTTTCTCAACGAATTTAAATGGCTAAATGTTTTCTGATCCTAGACTTATTATTACTCTAATAATTAAAATGTGTTTTTTTTTTTTATTACTTTTTCAAATAGGATGTTTATTTAATCGATGAAGCTCCAAAACGGATTTGGATATGGTGCGGAAATAGTGTATTTTCTGATGAACGTGATAATGTCATCCGTAATGCCCGTGGATTTATTAAGAAAAAAAATTACCGGGATTCAATTCCAGTGACTGTTGTACATCAAAATTATGAATGCGAGGAGTTTAAATTGTTGTTTGAAATTTGGGGAAAACTAACCGAAGGTGAGATATAATTTTAATTTAAACAGAAAATGTTTTACGCTCGTTTTTCTACATAAACAAGTATGTATAGTTCTCCCTTGCTTTGTTTTACAGATGGTGGTCTATCAAGCTTGTCAGTAATTAATTCAGATACGCTTTTTGAACGACCGTTTGTAGCGGCTGAATTACAATTAATTGACAGTGGGAATGGTCGAACAAAAATGTATCGTATTCATGATGGAAAATTATTTGAGAAAAATAAGCAAACTGAAAATGTATTCTTCTCGAACAATTGTTATTTGATCTTTTATTTTTATAAAACTGATGAAGAGCAGTGTAGTATTTATTTATGGAAGGTATAAATATTTTTTTACCGTTTTGCATTTTCCAGATACGGTGAGAAAAATTTTCTTTGCGTTACAAACCATTGTGTTTTAGGGAGAAAACTCGAGTATCGAAGATCAAATTATTGGTGAGAAATTTATGCATGAAAAAGATGAAGACCTCAATTTAGGTAGTATGCTAGTAAAAATTCATCAAGGCTATGAGCCACCGCATTTTTTACAAATGTTTCAAGGAAAATTTACAATTTTTAATCATTATTACACAGAATTTGAACGTGAGTAAATGCTATATATACAGTTTTAAAATTTAGGCAGGATCTTTTACTATTTTTGAAATACCTTATCAAATATTCAAGCAGTAATGTTTAGAGAGCTTAAAAAATCAATAAATATTTAGACATCAAACGCGATTATTCTTGGCAAGATATAAAATCTGTGGCCAGCTTTTTCTGCTTTCCGTTTCCTCCTGACTAGATATAACAAACAATCTATGGTTACCATATGCAAATAATATTCACCAAAATCCGCTTTGAGGATACTTGTTTGCTTCTTGTAATTCTCCGAAATTTTCATTAACATGTAACCTTTTTCTTGTTAGTCATTCGATTTGAAACTGCAAAACCAAGAAAATATTTATTGGAAGTAAGCGGTTCAAATTCGTATTCAGCTAAAGCCATACAAATTCCAATCGATGCAAGTCGATTAAATTCAGTTAACTGTTTTCTATTACGATCGACACAATTTTTTGTTTGGTGTGGCCGATATACGACTGGAGATGAACGTGAAGTTGCCAAAAACTATGCTCCAAAAGATTTTATATTAGTTTTCGAAGGTAAGTAAGTACGTTTATGATTTTTCTAGGTTTATAAATGAATAAATAATAAATAAGCAACACTTTAAATAACCGTCCTTCTGTTTATGTTTACCTTTTCTCCTACATTTTATCTTAGTGTACTTTAGATTTTTAAAACATCATGATAAAAATACTTGAAAAATTAATTGGTTTTAGGTTTAGAGCCAAATGATTTCTGGGAAGAATTTGGCGAACGTAAATTATGCAATCAAATACAAAAAATAACTAAAGAGAAAACAATTACTATTCCAACTCTTTATTATTGTTATCGTGTGAATACGACGCTGCTATGTGAACCAGTGATGTATTTTAGCCAATCACATTTTTCATCGTTTAACATAATTCTCATTGATTTTATTACTGTGTTATATGTATGGGTGGGTGAAAATATTTCTAGGAATGAACAAAAATATATCGATAATATATGCGAAGAATACATGAAAAATGGTAAGATAGTGTTCGTCAAGGACGTCGCCAAGAAGAGAGGCACGAAGTGGAGACGACCCCTCCCTAAAGACTCGATAACTCACACTCGAAAAATCACATTTCTTAAGCCTACGAAATTCTACATCATTTTGACTTTCGTGAATTCCTCGAATTTGATTTATTTTTATAATTTTTATAATCTACATTTTACAACTATAAATTTTATCTCTCCACCATCCTGCCTCCCCAATAGCAAGTAACGCCTTTATTCTTAGTAACGTACACCTTGATTGAAACTTTATTATTGAAAATTTCATGTTATCTTTTAGATAATAAAGGACGTTCTTCAAAAATTTGTGTGGTTATTATTAAACAACGCCATGAACCATTAATTTTCACCGGATTCTTTGAAGAATGGGATCCCAATTTTTGGGATGTAAGTATTGAAATCACATAATTACTGATTTGGATACGAAGAAAGACTATTATACAGTTTATAACTTGGATTTTGATCGTGAAATGCTTTTAATTATAATCAATGGATGTTCGATTTAGGCATATGCATAGAGAATACGTCTTATTTTTTAGCATAATAACTTAGGGCTTATATATTAGATTTATGCCGATTAAGCAAATTAGCCTTTTCAGACTTTTTTTTCGTACCAATCAACATCAAAAAAAGTATATGGCTCTTAAAAGTATCTAGAAAAGCAGAAACAAATTACTTCAGATATTTCTAATTACGGTTTTTGATCATTTTTAGAATCAAAGTACATACATTACATTGCGTCATGAGCTAGAAAGTACTCAAGAACGAGTGAGTCATCGAAAATCACCAGGTACACAGACAGAAACGCTTAGCGATTTTGAAATTTACCCGAAATTTCCAATAAAAGTACTGCTGGGATCAGTGGAAAATATCCCAAAAATTGTTCGATTAGATGAAAAAGAGGTAAAAACTTAATCGAATTTAGATTGTTAGATTGTCTTTAATAAATCTCTTCTTGAACCATAAAATGGCATCCCAACTTAACACTTATGTTTTTAAAAATTGTATAAAAATATTTTAAAATAAAAAAAAATTAATTTAATCAGATTTTAATTTTTTTTAAAGATGTATTTAACGGTCGATGACTTCTATGCAACGTTTGGAATGAGTTACTCAGAATTTTCAATATTACCAAAATGGAAACAAGAAATATTGAAAAAACTAAAAGGTTTATTTTAAAAATTTTCTGTAAGTATTATGTCTAAAAATATTTAATAAATTTGTATATTTGAAGAATATTTGTTAATAAAAGCGTTTAAAATCGCTTATTTATATTTTTAATTGCACTTGTAAATGAAGTACAACAATAAATTATAAATTAAACTTTTATATGTCATTATATTTTATGCCTTGTACATCCTATGACAACGTTTCTCTACTATTTGATCGCGATTCAATGTTGAGTTGCTTTCAATTAGTCTGTCAAAGTCAATGTGTGATATATATGTCGCAGCTAACAATCTTCATTAGCCGGTCGGTTAACAGCCTAGCCTTTTTACTAAACGGAGCTGTTAAACTAGCGGCCTGAATGATATTCAGCCGTAGCGTTATGGGTTTCAACCCCAGGTGACAGAAAATGAAAATAAATTTAAATGACTAGGCTAGGCAAGTGGTTAAACGTTATTGATCCAAATCATTTGTGTGAATATCGTTCAAGCCGCTAGTTGAACGGTATCGTTTAGTAAAAAGGCTAAGACTTTAATTGAACTGATTTAACTGAATTCTTTCATTTAGGTAAATAATAATTTGTGGTGATTTTGATGACTTGTTTTGGTATGAAATACGGCCACAAATGAAATCGTTGCACATTTATTATTTAAAACGAGAATGTCAATTTGGAAGAGTTTATAATCTATTTATTATATATCATTAAAAAATTCCAAATTTTTTCTTGGAAACTAACAAAATGAAATCAATTTATTTCTCGCTTAGGGAAAAATAAACAAATTCACAAACTATCTGCTAAATTTATTTTGTACAGTTTATTAAAAATAAAAATTGTATGATATTTTTTAATTTTTGAATACAATATTAGTTTAATTTAATTAATTATTAACTAAAATAATTATAATCGGTAAATGACAAAAAAAAAAAATTATTATGAAACATTTAAAGTTTATTTTTGATTTTTATTTTATTGTTATTATATATAATACAGAACTTTTATGAAAAGTATCTACACATTATTATTAATTATTATATTAGGCCTTACTAATAGATTTTCATTAAAGTTATTTTATACAATTTGCGTAATGCAATAATAGCACAACGCATTATTCACTTGCCGTCGACAATATTAAGTTGGCGCTGTGTATATTATAATGTGTCACAGATGTCTATACTTAATTTAGATATCGAAAACTATTGAAAAAAATTTACCCGATTTGAATAAACCATCCCCAAAAATGAAAAGAATTGTAAGCCAAACAATTTAGAGGTATATTTAATTTTTAAATTAATCAGTTAATGTAGTAAAAAAACTGTTTCTTAAAGTAATTTAAATCTCCTGCTGAAAATAATCTATCAAGTACATGAAAAATCAATTTATTAAAAACTCTGTTGTCAATATTTAAAAAAAAAACTTTGGTCAATTTCTTTTAAAAGGTAATAAAAGTTCGAGAGAAATAAAAAATTAGTTATCATTCTAAATCTAGCATAGACAAATGTGGAATGTGTTTAAAATGTATATCATTAACGTCAAAAAATGAACTACATATTTTAAAGTTATGTTATCATTTGCCAGTCCATTCTTATACGTAAATTTTCATGATTCTTATTAAAAATGGCTTATCTAAAAATATTTTTAATAATAAATTTGAAGGCACAATGTACAAGGAGTGAAATTAATTTAAAAAATAAAAATTAACAAAAATAAATTATACATTTAGATTTCTAAAAATTAAATAGTATTTAACAATCAATACACAATTTTTTTTGAATTTTAAAAATGATTAATATTGTTGTAAAAATCATCAACTTATTAAAAAAAAAGTGTGTGGTTCAAGGTTATACAATAACGACATTTTTTACTCACCACAATCTTTGTTTATCGTAAATAAGCTTTTATTACTGCTGTATTTAAAGACTTCTTTTAAATGAAGAATCTTTTGATCAGAGAAGATATTCATCCAGAAGCAATGATATAAGAAAAGAAAGAATGATATAAGCATGCGTTCTCTTCAAAAGGAAAGAATTCTTCATTTAGAAGACGTCAACGAACAGAGCCATGGTTATTTACTCACTTTTTAGATGCGTTCAAAAACATAAAAATGACCTAAATTGAGAAAAACATGAGGTGCTTTACTTTGTTTTTGAATTAACCAACAAAAAAGTTACGTTAAAAAATAAATCACTCGGCGGCACTTAAAATCTTACTAAATGTTGAGTGATTGTTATAACATTTGAATGCACCCAATTGTTGGAATAAAAACTCGGATGATGTTTCTGAATGCAACCAAAAGTAAAATTTATATTGTTGGCCAAAAGTAAGCAAATTTAAAAAATCGAGAAAATAAAAAGCTATGCCATATTATTCTTTAATAAATATCGTCAAAACTAGTAATAACCACACTTTAAAAACTTATCATTGTTATTTTATTTCAAAGATTTTTCAGATCTCATTTACGCTTTTTGTAATTGATTACGATTATATAATGATGTGGAAAATAATTCATTAAAAATGTTGACTAGAATGGTCTTATATAAAAACAAAAGTAAAACAATTCATCTGCGCATAACAAATGTAATAATTTTATTGTCTGTGATTAGGAATAAGTGAACATTTTTATTATTTTGGGAGTAATAAATGTTCAACCTATATTATAAATGCATCAAATTTATCGTTTTATGCATTTACCAAAATTAAGATTAAAAGCTTTTTAAAATTATTTAAACTAAGGTTAAAAATACCAATATTTAAAAATAAAATGCAAAACTGGGACCATTATACAAACCTAGTGATTAATAATAAAATATTTCCACAAAGAAAAATGTATTTTGGTTATTGTTACGGAGAATAAAGGGAGCGATTGTTAGACGTATTAATATATGCAAAATTTGTTTATCACAATATATGGCCGGTTTTATGATTGATGATTGGTAAATAAACTTTTTTAATACACGTTCTATTCAGGACGAATATTTTTGTTTTTGAAAGTTTATAAATAAAATCGTCAGTTAAATTAAAAAAAAAAACTTTTGTTTGAACCTTACATCATACATGGAGAACATTTTGGCACTAAATATGTTACATCATTGCATAAACAATCATTGTTGTTTAATGTGATTATAGTTCGAAAAGATGTTAAATTGGTCAGAAATTATACTCTGAAATATTAAATCATTCCAGTTAAATAGAAACCAGTTTACAACACTTCGACCAGCCAAAACCACAATGACCAACGGCAAGTTTATGAATTTAGACATTAAGAAAAGCTAATATTCAAATTTTCATTTATTTCATGCACCCATTTTCGTTTTTTTTTATTGTCGATGTCGCTTTTTGTATAACGGAGCCTTTCTGTTCTCTCGCAAACATATTTAAAATGATCTATTTTATGCTCTTGGGTAAAGTATAACTGACTTTGTAGTATAGGAGACGGTATAAGACCGACCTTCACCCATCTCAGAACCAGATGATACATTTTTATTATGATATTTTATTGATTGACAAACACACCTATGAAAGCATGTATTGAAAGGCTATTTTTAATAAAATAAATTTTAAATAATTTTTTTTATAACGGTATTTTGCGGGCAATTACAAGTGAAATTTACAACATTTAAAAAAGTCCCGATAAATTTTTCGGGTACGGAACTTTAAACTCGTACTTGAAACATATCTAAGAACACTCTTTATTACATTGCCGTTTTCCTTAAAGCCTTTTTCAAACTGAACCGATTTTGAAGATCATCGCAAATTTTTTAGTTTTTTATTACCTTTCAACAGACAGACAGACACACACACATAGCGTTAAAACTTATAACACTCCTTTTTTTTAGTTCGGGGGTTAAAAATTAGCCATGAAAACTTTTCTGCATCATAGGCGTGTTCATCCATCAATAAAATTTTGAATGAAGGTCGAGCTTACACCGTTTCTTAGACTAATGTAAATTTCAAAAAGCTATCAAATGAGAAAAAAATGGTGTTATTTCCTTTTTTGTTTTGAATGCTTGAAAGGAATGTGAGCAAGTTAATATTATTATTCTTTTTAATGAGCAAAAGAAAAAAAAACAAATATTTTAATTTTTACAAATACATTTTATGATTACTATATAATTTAAGGCCTACAAATATATATATACTTTATATATAAACTTTTAATCACAAGACATAAGGGAGTTATCATAATGATTCCGTTAAAAAAACCGATAGGCATTTGAACGTTATTAAAGTCAAACATACTTAACGTTGAAGGTCCATCTCTTATATTATGTGTAAATTACAATGTTTTTAACGAAATCATTACGACGAATATCCTATTGTTGATTTGTTAAAACATAATTAAATGGAGCGCGAATTTTTTTATTTATTTTGTTAATTAATATTTTGGAGGTAGGTAGCACCAGCCTATTATTTTAAACTGTCTATGTTATTTTCTTTTTCGAAATTTTTTCCCAAAATTTTCCATTAAGAAGTTTTATCACATAAATAAGAATGACTATATATTAGGAAATTATGCTTAAAAAGCAAATTATGCAAAAGATTACGCTTTTTTGTTGTTTTCGAATAACAAAAAAACTTTTTTTTTTTTAAATACAAAAGAAATGCAAGAAATTTGTTTGATATACAAAGTATAATTGGACCTTTTTAAGGCACTATCAAATAAACAAATAAATTGGAAATAATAGAATTTTTAATTCCTACTACTTCATTATTCATAAACAAAACTAATTTCCTCTTTCTACATTAACTTGAAAATCGTTTGTGAGACGAGTATTGGCTGATGCGTTTTTCGGCACGTATTTGAAAGCAAGATAGGCGAGAGATTCAACTTTGGTATAAAAAAATCTATTAATTTACTTTGTATATCATTTTGTTTTTTTAAAAAAAAGCTCTATCTAAGTTATTAAAAAAAAGTACTTGTTTGTTTCAGTTTTTAAGTACAACATTTTAAAAATTGATAATATTATGAAAACTTGTAATGGATGGATAACGATTGATTAAACTCTTAAATATTATTTAAATGGTTTAGATACGTAAGCAGTTTTAGTCATTGAAAATTCAATAAAGATTCGAAGTTTGCAAATTCAAGTACTAAAACGACCTTTGTGTCTATGTTATATTAGAGACACTTTCCTTTTACATTATATCTTAAGATTATTTTTCAAATTCTCTTCAGATTAACTTCTTAAATGATGGGGAAATGTCAGTAAATTGAAAATGATGATAATTCAGTAAAATTTTATTGTGTATAAAAATCGGAATTTTTAACTTTAAAAGGCCCGTGGTAAAGCCCTAATTACGATGCCAAAATGATCTTAATTTGCCAAACATTCTCTTACAGCTTCTGTACACCTTAATTAAAAATTTTGTGTTCCGGCTAACGTGAAAGGTTAAAGGTAACCAGTTTGATCAATAATAAGAGCATAAGAGTGACATAAACATAAAGCGCTCATTGACGATCGAGAGTTTTTAAAAAACCTTAAGGTAGCGTTTATTATTTTGTTTGAATTTCGTGATTTGGTTCATTAAAAATTCATTTTTGGAAGCACAGTTGATTTATATAAAGATTATTATTTAATCGTATTGAAGCGTTTATGTGTAAAAATTAAACTAAAAAACAGCAATTCGAGGATTTTGAATCGAATTTAAGATCAAATTGCTGCAAATATAATTTATAAATCACTTTTCATTTGACTTCTAGTTTCCGAAAGATTATTTCCAACTTCTGATTTTGGATTTTGGAAAAATGCTAGCGTATACAAGTTGTGACAAAAGAAGCTTACTTCGAAGGTTAATTAATAATTACTGTTATTTTTTTGGCAGAATAATATTAATTAATGTCGAGCTTTATATAATTTGTTTTATTTAATTTGTTATAATTTTCAATTTTTTTTTCATTTAACCTTCAAAGGTCGACTATATACGTTTCTAAAAACAAAAAGTACTGTATTTAATAATTACCACATTTCGCAACTTTAAAACGAATTAGTTTCCGATTTGATTAGCCTTTATGGTGTAAGGAATTTACCCTTTTTATTCAATTACGTTTCTAGTCCCAGCAAATTGAACAGGCAAGATAGAAAAAGGAAAGTACTCTATATAAAAGAAAATTTTGAATAACCTGTATATATAATCTTACATCACCTTTGTATTAGGGTTCCGTAACTATTACATTTTTAAAACCATTTGTTTGATGGTGATTTCGTGATGATTGTCTGTTTGCTTGTAAGTTTTTCTTCTTCTAAAACACTTTTAAATGGATATGTAGTAGATGATTTTGGATAAATTTTAAATAATCGATGTCACCATTGATGTCATTTGGTACTTAATGATGAACTATTTGCTGGTAATGTGGCAGATCGTTGTTGTGTATTTAAATATGGTTTTAAAGTTGAACGTGTTGATTCCCTAAATGTTTTAAATTAAAATAAATCTTTACAAGGTTTGGTTTTTTCTTTTTTTAAATTCTTAACTCCTAGGTGACACTAAGCATGCATAAGACAATTACATATTATTTTAATTGGAAGAAATGGTGTGAATACGATAATAGTACTTGGAATTAATAATTTAATTAGCTAAAAATAAAACTGAAAACTACAATAATTGTAGCATTCTTAATTTCTTGTTAAATTCAGTTTGCTAAAAACTCTCCATACGCTGTTGATAACATTCGTTATAGACTATAAAATAAAACACACAAAACTGTGTTAAATGATCAAATTATTGTTTTTGGGTGGCAATTACCCTTAGCCTGGCGTCATTGTTGCCGAGTATCTAATTTCCGATGGTTTTTAAAACCCTAATAACTTGCAAACAGAATACGCGCTTTAAACGAAATTGGGGACCAAAACTTGGGAACGGTATGGATTGGTTTTTTTTTTTTTAAAACAATCTTAGAATATCCGTTCACACATACTTACAGTTTTAGTAATTCAAGTAATTAGTCACTTGTTACCTCTACTAGAAAATTCGATTAGTAAAAAAAAAAGAGTGAGACACAACAAACATAAAAATTTAATAATTTATTTTAGTAACAATACAAAGTAAATAAGAAAAGCGTGTTAAAATAAAAATATACGTACAATTAGTTAAAATATTACAACAACTCGTTAATTATGAAGAAAGCTTGATCGAAAAAGATAAAAGATCAGTTCCATGTATAATGATTAAAGATATATTTTTGTCGAACTGAAGTTGGCTAGTTAAAATTGTTCTAAGAAATTATAAGTTAAGAAACTATAGCTAATCATATATTTCACAGTTTTTAATTATTATTCATTGGGTAATCGTTAAAATACATACGGGAACTACTATTAACAAGACGTTTAAGTCACATTTCTTAGCCAAAGTTAAAAAATTTACTAAAAATAAATAATTCTTGACTAAACATGATGCATCTTGTCATTATTTTACTCCCAAACTACTGATTATAATATTTACTAATTTCGGATTAGGACATAATGAGATAGGCTGCCAGCAGTGTGAAATTAATGATCGCCAATAAGAGTGAACAAGATAGAGCTTCATCACAACCAATTTTTGTTTTTCAATCTCGAAATAATGAAGAAGATAGATTTATTGCAAACTGAGTTTATCCTTCTATTGGGTTCTGTCAAACGCGTTAATGACACCTGCGTTTAAAATATATTATTAGGCCTCTGAATAAAGTGTATCAAAGTATATAATACAAAAATATGCAAATATTTTGAGCTTAGAAGTTTGATTGTCTAATAAATATTTGCCAAAATAAATTTCAAAAATTATTTGTATTGATTGATTATAAAAATGTAATTTTTAGTCAGTATGGTCAATTAAGTCACATATTATGGTTAGTAAATATTTAATCTGTGAATATTAGATATTGCGCTTATATTTAAAATGCAAACTATTCCTTAAATCTATGGTTATTTTAAGGCTCCATTCATTGTTCCAAAAATAACAATTTAATCGATGTTGATGGAACTGAACTTTAATTAAAACCGCAAAATCAACGATTTATTGTTTTTAGAAATAAAAGTTATTAAAACATGATTAAAATTTAAGAAGGAAACTTTTATTTAGATTTTTCTAATTAAAGGCAATTTTAACATTGTATTATAGAACTTTATAAACAGTTAAGTGGAAAAACCTGTTTAAATCAAGTTTCCCTCTTAAAACTCAAAGCATTTAACATATTATTTTAAAAAAATGAGCTTTTTCTATTAGTTTTAAATAACAGATTTGCAAATTTTCTTTTGGGTATAATATATCTACAGGAAGAAAAAGTGGGAAAACATATTATTAATATTTAATGGAAGAAGAAAGTACTATCGACAGAAAAATAAAATAATTAGTAAACAAAAATAATAAATAATTAAAGTAACATTTAATTAATATAAAACTTACCTAGGAGATATTTTGGCACTATCAATGGTACTATTGGCTTTATAACCACATTTTTGTATTTTTCTACTAAGTCTACCGACCCAATGTTTTTGTTCATCACTGCTTGGTGCCAGTATAAGTAACTCTTTAGCAGAATTTGGATCGTAATGTAATTTACATGGAGCTATTGAATCTTCTTTACGCTCTAAATGTTCTTTATGAACTTTTATTCGACATCCTAAAATATAAAAAGTTTCTTTACAATAAAATTTATTGACGTTAAAAGGTATCCTAACTTCGAGAGGATTCTCAACGAGATACTCTTTGAACAATTTGTTTAAACACTACTACCACAAATAAATTCGCAAACAAAGAGAGAACTATTCCAGAATTCGCTAAAAACAGTTATTATAATGATACTTACTTCGACATTCTAATGCAGCTGGTGGCCGGAACATATGCCATAATGGTTTCGGACATACTTCGCACGTTGTTGGCATATGATATGAGATCTGTAATAATTCATGACCTTTGTGGGGTACAGTACCAGGTTTATCATCACGCGTTGCTGTCACATCAGGTAATGAATCACCGTCACGAGGTCGCCTAGCTTCTCCTTCACCCGCATATAATAACTGGAATATTCTAGGTATTTCTTTTGCATCAGCACGTATTACATCCCCTTGGGTCACTGAGCGTACATGAAACACTTTACTGGAAAATAAACACAAAAATTATTAAATGAAAAACGGCACGCATTTATATTTATTTTATATTTAGAAAATAAAAGAAATAAATATAAAAAAGGGAAATATTTTTTAATTTTACGGTTTTATGATTAATTAAAATAGAATCAATTTTCAGTTGCCCAAAAAAATAAAAATTTGAAAAGAAAAATCACTTACTTTAAATCCAATATAAGTACGGGATCAGTATTTTGTTTATCACTTTCCGAATTATAAAAAATAATTTTCTTCGATGAAACAACCACATATTGTTTCTTCCATCCATGACGCCGGATATTTTGTTTATTTGGAACAGACAACCATCCTTCCAAAAACGATTCCTGCTGATTATTATATTCGTCTGCATCATTATCCGCTGAACTAAGTGATGCTGTTTCACTATTCATTGATGCTAACTTCATTTGTAACTGTTCAATTTCTGAATCTTTACTGTCGACTTCCATCTGTAAACGTAATTTCTGTTGGGTCTCTTCACCTAATTGCGCTTGTAAATCTTGTAGCTCCCGTTGCCATTTTACGGTTAACTGGCTATATTTCTCTTTTTCTTGAGTGAGTTCTTGTTGCAATTTACGATAATCTTTTTCTTTACGTCGTAAATCAGCTGCCTTATTTTTCACTTTACCAGTCGTGTTAATGTCTTTACGGTTCATAATTTCAGCTAATTTGTTTACGGCTTGTTGTTTTAGCAAGGATTCCGTTTTCAATTTCGAAGTTAATCGTTCTACTTCTTCCGCGTTGTTTGTGATTTTGTTCAAGTCATCTTGCTGAGATTTAACTTGTCGAGCTAAATCATCTTTCTCCTTAACCAGCTGATCAATTGTTTTCTTATACTCCATTTCACGCTCACGTAAATTACTTATATTCGTATCACGCGATGCGAGTTCTGCACGGTGTTTTGTAAACAAATCCTTAAATTCTAATTCTTTCATAGTTTTCTCTTTTTCTAAATCGGCAACTGTTTCTTCGGCAATTGATCGAGCCAATGCCTCAGAATCAGCACGAGCTAAAGCGATTTGTAATTGATGGATGTGTGAGCTACGTTCTTTTTCAAGTTCTTGCGTAGTACGCGTCCGTTCTTCTAAATCTTCACGCAATTCTTGAGCTTGGGTTTTGTAAAGCGTAGAGAAGTATTGCTCAGCTTCAAGTTGATCTTGCAATTCTTTCATTTGTAATTTATCAACGGACCATTCACGTTTTATTCGATGCAATTCTTCTTCGGTGTGTTGCTTGTTTTCGCGGAGGTTATCAACTTCTTTGGTTAGTTGTGTTTCACGAGCCTTTAAATGTGCCACTTCAGAGGTTTGGATTCCCAACTCAGATTGTAAAATTTGTTTCTTTTGAAATTCTTGCTCCAACTGACTTTGTAATGCTTTTACTTTTTCCTGTTCTTGACGATGTTCTCCGTCCCGTTTTTGTAGCTGTTGTTGAAGTTGGCGGTAATCAACGGAGAGCATGGATAATTGTCGTTCGGTTTCTTGCGATTTCATATCAGATTTTTGTCGAACACTTTTCTCTTCATTTAATTTGGCTTGTAATGCTTTTACAACTTCTAAGTTCGCTTCTTCTTTACTTACCAATCGCGAACGTTCGGTTTCTTGATGCGCACGCATTTCTTGTTCTAAACGATTATGTGCAGCTTTTAATGCGAGCGTTAATGAGGCACATTCTTTTTCTAAGTTTGATACCCGTTCACCGATTTGTCGATTATCTGATATTAATTTTTCTTCACGTTGTTTACTTCTTTCTAATTCGCAATGTTCCGCCTAAAAGTAAAAAAAAAAAACACGATTATTTTAAATAATTTTCACAAATGAAGAATTCCACAAGCCACTGAGCTAAAAGATATTGTCAAATGAACCTGATTTTGAGTCAAAAAGGAGCAAACGAATTAGTGATATAGCTGGCCCAAACATCGAGCGAATTATAAAAATGAAATTTTATGTCGCTCTGCCCTGTGTTACCATTTGTAAAATGTAAAATTCTTACCTGTAATTTACTTTCTAATTCTAATTGTTTATCAGATGCTTGAGTTCGTGAACTTCGTTCCTGCGATAATTGTCCCTGTAATCCAGCTACCTCCTGCTGTAACGAATCCCGCTGAATTTGTAAAGTTGTTAATTTACTTTGCAATTCAACACCAATTTGCTCAGCTGCCGATTTCGCAACAGTTAATTCTGTCGCTTGTTTACGCAATCGTTGCAAACTTTCTGTTTCCGATTTTAATTTCTCTTGAAAATCGGCAACTTGTTTTTCTAGCATATTAATTTTATCACTATGTTGAGCATTATTATTCATTTCTCGCGTTCGTTTATTCTGTTCATCTTCTAAACGTTTCTTAAAATCGGTTATTAAATTCTCTGCTTTTCGTCGATGTTCAATCTCGTAATCACATTTACGCTGTAATTCCTTAAATTCGTGTTTTAATAAAGTTAATTCTTTTATTGACTTAGATGCTTCTTCGGTGATTTCAGCGTCATGATGTGCTAAATGTTCAATTTGAGCTAAAAGCTGACGTTCTTTTGCCTCTAAATTTGCCACCAGCATTCGTTCATTTTTTAATTGGGTTTCTAATTGTACAATAGCTTGGGCTCGATTTGAAGATACATGATTTGCGTTTGATGTATCAACCAAATCGGTCGATTTATTATCTGATAACAATTGATAGTCACCATTATACGTGAATCCAACAAATGGCAAATGATTTCCAACAAATGTTTGTGGAGTAGAAAAAATTTCCTCTGGACCTTCATCTTTTTCAATATCATCAAAATTACTAGTATCATCGTCCCCCGACAATTCGGGCACAACAGGTGGGGCAGAATCACGTAAATTTTCAAATGTCCATGTATCATTTTCAAAAAATGCATGCCGTTTAATTTCATCGACATTATTTCGACCTAAACGTTTTGTACGATCTGTTAAAAAACCAGCAATTAACGATTTTGCATGGCGACTTATTTCTATTTCAACAGGAAAGTTTAATGATTTTCGATGATCCATAATTTTACTATATGTTCCAACTAAACTATCTGCATAAAATGGTGTTTCGCCGACTAACATTTCATATAAAAATATTCCTACAGACCACCAATCACATTCTCGCCCATAAACTCCTTCGCCACCTTGACTTTGCAGAACTTCCGGTGATATGTAATCAGGTGTACCAACAGCGTTACTAGATCGTACTAATCCATCAGAATCCATTCGCATACACGTACCAAAATCGGCTAATTTCAAATGACCATGTTTATCTAATAACATGTTATCAGGCTTGACATCTCGATGCACAAAGCCCATTGAATGTATGGCATCCAACGCTAACACCACTTCCATAGTATAAAACATAGCCCATTTTTCGGGTATATCATAATTCGACATTAGATTTACTAGATCACCTCCAGGCATATAATCCATAACCATATATAAATATTTATCATCTTGAAACGCGAAATGTAATTGAACTATCCATTGGGAATTTGCGTGTGCCATTATATGTCGTTCCTCCCAAAAAAATGCCGAGTCTGAACGTTTGATCATTTCAAATTTACTTAGTAACTTCATAGCATAAACACGTTTTGTATATTTATGCCGTACTAATTGAACTTCTCCAAATGCTCCACGTCCGATTACTTTTATTAAATTAAAATCATCAGTCTTCATACGTAAATTTTGTATTTCACTTGCCAACGTATCATCTGAAACAACAATAAGAATTGATCTAGTTGGTAAAATATTTCAATAATCGTAGTGCAGAACTGATTTATCCTGGATTAAATCTAGAAGATAGTTTTTGAATCGGGCAGTGATAGTAAAACTGAGCTCAATTTTAGTATGTTCAAAAACAATAAGTTTTCTACAAGGGTGTACGCATAATCAGTATCAATAGCAAAAGAAAGGAGATAGTCAAGACCAAAACTGACAAGTATGTTCACCTATACTTGTCTTTACTGCTCCCTGAATTATATCAATGATTATTGATTATTAAATACCTATTATATTCTCTCTTTTAGTAATCCCCATTTAGCTGGTCTAAAACGAGAACTCTTTATAAGGGAGATTCGTTTTTCATTTTTTGAAGGCACCTTAAGTGCCTCCGATCCTACATCTCTACAACTGAGCTCTTTAAGTAAGATAATATGCTTTCAGACCTGCATAAGTTAGAAACCAAGATCGCATAAGTGAGAAACCAAATTCAATACAGTCATACCAGGGTCAATTGTATCTTATCAATGTCAATTACTTCTTTGATAAGAGAAAAATAAGCAATCAAAAGTTAGAACGTATCTTTCTAAATAATCGCAGCTTAGATATTTTGGGTTAATTCTATTCCCATAAGAAATAAGTCTTTTTAAGCCTATAATGATTACTAATATCACAAAAGGAAGTTTTTGAGAAGCCACTCTTAGTATTAGATTGCCTACAGAGTATCCAAGAATATAGACCCGTTTAGAATACGATACGTTAAAATACTACTCTGGAGACACGTGAAAAACTGTACATAATACATTTTGGAAAATGTATTAAATAAGAGTTGTACCTAGTTCATTGTTTAAAAATATTTCTTAAATTATTGTTTTAGTTTTCATGGCAATAATATTAATAAAATTCATTATCTTCATAAATCCTAAAGTAAAATTTTCGTTTATTTTTCTTCGATTAATATTTCTAATCATTACAAAATGGGACACAGAACATTCTTGAAATTTACATAGGGTATACAAATTTATTTAAAGCCGTTGCTATGGTGAATAACAAAAGAAAATATCTTCAAAATTTAAAAGTTATATTCACTTCATTTGTTTTTGTTTCAAAAAAATAATGTGAAAATTTTAAATGATAATTTTACAAAATTTGTATTAAATTATTTAATAGGCCCCTCAGTTCCAATTAATACGGCCATGGTTTAATTAATTATGTATGTATTACTGATAACCTATCATAGATATTTTGTAATTGATAATATTAATAAAAACAATAATAAAAAATTTGTTCAGCTGCATACAAGCAAGGTTAGGTCTAATCAAGTGCACATCCTAACGATTTATGGAAATGAAAAACGTAAAAAAAGGGTATCCTTACATCGATTAACATACGCTTCAACATTTTTCATTCGTTTTACAGCAGGATGGTTACAATCGGCGACAAGTGCTTGTACTGTATCCAAAAGCGAATCAATATTTGCAACACTTCGTGGATCTGAAATTCGTTCCTCCAACTCACGGAGGCGACGTTTACGATCCTCATCTCGCACTTTATCCATGATGGTAAATTTTAAATGCGAGATAAATTTATAGAAAATTTCACTTTAAATCATATTTGAAACGATTGTCATTAAGGTGGGTCAGATGTCTTCCAACCTACTCATCTAATACAACTTTTACTCTTAGACAAGATTTACACGATTGCATTTTTATTGAAAAATCATTAATTTAATTGATTTAATTAAACACTACATATAAATAATTATTATTATTTATTAAAATTAATTTATTTGATTTATTCAAATGTCATAACTTTTTATTATCACCGTATCCCCAAAAAAAACTTCTCTTTTAATTCTTCATTTTCACAGCAAAAATGACTACTTGCAAAATAACTTTTAACTCGTGTAAGAATAAAAACGATCAACTTTTTAATACATTTTTTTTTACAAACGCAACTAAACAATAACTCAAACGATAATTATTAAATATGAGAATTTGTTACATAATATGATAGATTTTTATATAAAAAATTTTTTTAATAAAAATAAAAACATTAATAATTTGACTGCTAAAACTTCCTAATAACATGATACACACAACAGGGTACAATAGTTCTTATACGTGACAGTAGATGGCTACACTAACCTAACTGACATTATAGAATAATAACTAATTTGTTACAAAATTTAAAAAAAAATGTTCTAATTTTTTAATTAATTTTGAAGAAAAAAATAAAATAAAATGTTTTTTGATTATTTATTCTTGCTATGCGTACGTAAAATAGGGGGTTTTATCTTCAAAAATTTAAAAATTTGAATTGTTCAAAACAAAAAACAATTGAATGTATGAATATGGCTGAAAAAAAAAAAACAAAAGAAAATTATTTAAAACAAAAGTTTTTGAGAATAAAAATTCTTTACTTTTTCATAATAATCAGAAATTGTAAAAGGACTATCGATCACTAAAAATGTTTATCGATATTTGATGTTTGCTGATTCAGTGAATACAAAAATTGATTCCAAAATATTTAAGCGACCGTAAGGGACTTTTTTAATTGTAGTGCATAATTTCTTTTTGGTTCCAATAGATATCTAGTCTAAAGATTAGTTAAAAAAGTACAATCATTTTTAAGACCAACTGTTTCCCTTCATTAAAATACTTAAATTACATTTAATTTTAGTATTTTTTTCTTCCCTGAATAACAGAGAAAAAATATGCCTAGGATTTTCCAGCGTAATTTGTTTTTCATTTTTCCGCTAGTAAATTTATTTTGTGACTAAGATTAATATTCAAATTACTTTACAATTAAAAAATGCTATTATACAATGTCATAACAAGAATTTAAAATCGATTGGGAAGTTTGTTTCATTTTTGAATAATTAAAGTTTAAAATAAAATGTCTGATTTCCGTGGAATGTAATAGATAATTTATTCTGTGTCTTATGTAAATTAATTGATACAAAGTTCAAATTAATCATAAAACAATAAAAATAATTGTTTTATAAAATTCAATATTTGCCTATCATCGTCACAATTCAAAGAAACCAACTTTATTTAGTAACATTTATTAGTGCACAGTAACTTTGACAGATGGCATCAACATACACTTGATTATTTTAAAAAATAACGCATAATTATGTACAAAGTATGAACCGGGTGGTTAGGCCGCTAGTGCACCCCATCTTAATCTAAAACATGCTGTTCAATGTCGAAATTGGAATTTATTCTAAGTTAATCAAGTATCGATTTAACATATTTTCAACTTCAGGTTCCAAAAGGAAGTGGAAAGACTGTCTGTACTCTCTGTTTATTTAAACTCTTTTTGGTAACTGGTAGGAGACAGAGTCACTTTAAACTAGAAAATTGTTTCTTAAAGTAACAAAAAACTTTTGTAGGAAACATGTTGCCGAATAATGAATACATTTGACAGAAATTGATCACACAAAATTACGTTTCGTTCATACCGAAAATCAATTGGGTCTTGGATCCGTAGGACTCATCTTGTAAACCGTTAGAGATAGAATACAAGTTTAAATGTAAAAAATTTTCCTTATAAAAAAATAAACAACATTTATTTGAATCTTTTTTTCGAAAATGTCACTGACACTGTCAAATTAAGGTTGATCAGATATTGTAATACAATTTGCAGTACACTTAAAGTTTTTTTAAACAGAAATTAAAAATTTTAATCTGTAAACCATAAACTTATATTATGTCCATCCATACATAAAAATTATATCAATAAAGCAGTGTATCGCTAGCATGGAAACGCCTGAAATAAAACTCATGAAAATTTTTTCTCAATAAATTCAATAAATTGACACTCGTTAATTTGAAATTTTTTTCTGGTCTCTTGAAAACTACTCGATAAATTGAATAAAATCAATATTAATTAGCCCCTTCGGTAATTAGAAGTTGAGTGAATTGTATCTCGCCCTCTAACATGCAATAATTTGAATTCCGGGTTTCCCTACTCTCTTTAATTTGAGATAATGAATGAGGTAAACTTTTGTTACTTTAAACTCTTGGTAATTTGAAATTTTTTTCTGGTCCCTTGAGTGTCAAATCATCGAGAGTCGAAAAAACATTATTTTTAGAAACATGCTTGGTATATTTACAAAAAAATATATATATACACCCAAGAAATGTGTTTGGTCACTATCCTCGTGGTTGCATGTTTAAAAATAACCTGCACCAGCCACCTTAATGAAAATTTTTATAACTTGTCATGTGCCAATTTTACGCTTTATTACGCATTTTAACGATTATGGAGTGAATAACATATTTTTTTTTTTTTTAAATTCTAAGAATAGTAATATTTTGTTAATTTTTGGCCTCTGCTCAAAAATTAAATTCATTTATTGTTTTCATTTACTACATATTCTGCAAATTGTGAACATATGTTTGAAAATTTATTTTTAAATAAAATAAATGTGCGAAAAATTTTTGATAATGGGAAATTGTTTTGTGACCAATATAATAAAATTGAAGTTACTGAAACATATTGTTGATAAAGTATATGAAAGCAAGTTGTGTTAAATTGGGTGCGTTTAGCAGAAAAAAGCGCTAGGAAGCGCTTGTAAGCAAAATGGCGATTGTTAAGCGATAAGCGCTGTCAAATATGTCAAATATCATTATTGTTTATTTTAATATTACTTGAAACTAATTGCACAAAACAACTTATGAACTCTACTTCAAAACAAACAAAATAAATAAGCAAAATGGCGGATTGTATCAGCGCAACTGAAGTTAGCAAACATGTCCTGGCCGAAAACTGTACAGTTTGTTTTTCAGCGCTAGTAAGCACTATCAAGCGCTTTTTTCTGCCAAACGCACCCATTGTTAAATATGACTTTAAGTCGCCATACAAATAACTTTCTGATTTTAGTTCAGAAGAAAAATGTTGATATTTTTTCATTTTTGCAAGTTGCGTGGCAATTTTCGAGATATAAGTATTTAAAAAAAATGCGGATTTTCGGCGAAAACTCGTTATTGACGAAAATAAAGATTATTTTGTGGTTCCGGTCAAAAAGGACCTCGTACAAATTATATGTAATCAGCATTTCGATCAAACTTTTTCAAATTTTGGCAAATGATAGTTTAAGTCATTCTAAAGAAAAGTTTCCATGGTCACAAGTCATGAAAATGACAGGATTTCATGTTATAGCTAAATTAAAGTTGGAAAATGTGCTTATTGTTATAATATATGCCTATGTGTGTATAGGCAAATACATATACAGATATGTATAACTACATGCATACATGTGTTTTTTAATGTAAGGGTGTTGTTTTTTAATTCTTGTTTTTTGAAGAATAAAAGTGTTAAATGTTCAGTGGATCGATCAATAATATGAATTGTTAAGATCAATATTTTCAGCTACAGTGCACTGATATATGTATACGTACATGATTTTTGACAGTTAAATTACAATAATTTTTTTATATAAATGAGTACATTTTCAATTTTAATTTAGCGATAACTTGAAATCCTGCCGTTTTCATGACTTGAGACCATGGGAACTTTTATTCAGAATGACTTAATTAAACAATCATTCCCGAAAATTTGAAAAATTTTGACCGAAATGTAGATTAAATAAAATTTGTGTGAGGCCCATTAATTTCATATTATATTTTGGACAGTTTTAAGTTTTTTTTTACTCGCGACAATTTTTATCAAACCTCACCGTTTTCGATGAGTTTAAAAAAAAAATTAAGTACAAATTTTTGCCGAAAATTCGTTTTTGACGACAATAAACCTATATGACTTCTTATTTTGGACCATTCTTAACACTTTTTGACTTTTGAAATTTTTTACCTAATCTCATCGTTTTCAATATGTGAGAGCTTGAAAAATTAAAACGGGTTTTTGCCGAAAATTTGTTATCAACGTTAAATAAAGATTATTTTGTGATTCTGTGAAAACGGCGAGGTAAGATAAAAAATGTCAAAAAATGCTTAGCATGGTCCGAAATAAAAAGTGATATGGTTTTCACATCAAATTTTTGACCAATACCACAAAATAATCTTTTTTTCGCCAATAGAGAATTTTCAGCAAAAACTTGTACTTGTACAAAAACTTGTAGATTTGGTATAAATTGTCACAAGCCAAAAATTACTTTGAATCGCCAAAAAAATAAAATTCATCAAAACTTATTTTAGCATTATAAAAGTCTCGAAACGTAAAAATATCATTTAATTCTTGATTTCATTTATTTCAGGATTGAAACAATGACTTTTTATCAGAAAATATTTTTAGATATAAATTATTTGGGGTATAAGACCTACTTTTTTAAATCGAAAAATGTTCGCCCATCAAAAATGGGAAAAAGGAGGATTGTTTGAGAATAAGGGCTGTTGTTTTACGTTCTTTAACTCAAATTTATTTTTCAGCGACCTGAGTTGTCATCATCATTAACGCATATTCGCGTGTGATTGTTTTGATCTGGTCAAGTTGGTGACGACAGTCAGCATGAATTCTGTCTCAAATTAAAAAAAAAATCGAAATATCTTACTTTGGGTTAATAATCAATGACTCATGAATTGAAAAAGACTCTAACAGCTGAAAAAAGAATGATTTGAGTTAAGGAATGTATTGCAATAAATTGCGAACTTCTTGGCTCAATCAAAAAATACTTGGCTATTACTCCCCCTCCCCTTTTCAAGCTATAATTGATGACTGATTAATGAAACGCACGTTATTTCTAACGCATATTAGTAAAAATGGTCATATGAACAGCACATTAATTGCGAATATAGTTTTACATTGAATTATAGAAATCCTACGGGATTTCTTGCTTAATTTGTAAGAAGAGACAAATCACGCGGAAGTTCTTGACCTGCTAAAACTTGCTAATGAATTAATGGTAAAAAAAAAAAAAAGAATTGTTGGTATCAGACGACCTCAAAATATACAGATCGGATAAAAATTGAAAATAGATTATGAACCCCGAAAATTTAATTTTGATAAAACATGTTCTAACAAAACTCTGTCTGAATACAGACATAAAAAAAAAAACTCCTTTCCTCTTGATAAATATACAAGGGGTTGAAATAAACTTGATTAAAGTCAATTGTTTATCTCCACTCGTTTACTAATAAAACAAATGAATAAATTGAAAGAAACAAATGAAAATCGTCCACATAACAAACGTATAATATACAGCACATACATACTACATATGCAGAGGAAAAACAATTGAATAAGATGTTACTAGGATAACATTTGTGATACAACTGAAAACTTGCGATAACATGATGATGTATCATAGCATATAGCAAAAGCAGAGAAAGGCGGCAGTGACGTCGCGGCGCTAGCATCGCCGGGCAACGAGTAACAGGGCGTCCTTGCAGCCCCACAGTCTGCAGGAGTCTGTGAATGTGCTCGGTTCCGGCATACACCAACAATATATTGCCAAAATTCAAATGAGAAAAATATGTATGTTCAGTTGGTACACGTTTATGATGGTTAACTGTATTGTAATATAGAGAACATATAACGTTGTTATAATGTGTGTGATAGAGAGACAACTACATATTATGTACAGTTTGTTATATTGAACATGGTTTTTTAAAAAAGATACTGGCTATTTTTTTTTTCAATATTAAATATTTTTCATATCTTTTTAATTTTTTTTCTCTTTTAGATGAAATTGAAAAAAATTTTCATTTTTTGTTATAAAAAATTAATACAAAAATAATTTGTGATGAATTGTGATTTTAAATAATAAATAAAAAAGTGATTTTTTAGTTTTGTTAAGTGAATTTTCTGTTAAATTTTTTTTTTTGTATTGTTGAAAGAGCATTATGTATGTATATAGCTTTCATTATAATTGTTGTGCCCAGGACGAACGAAACTCTACATCAACGGCTGGAGATTTTAGCTTGTAATAGATGCTATGCTACAACCTAGAGCAGCGCGTGTTAACTACCTAAAGAACCCGTATTATTGAACAGGTAATGAAAAACTCACACAGGTGTACTAATTTTTTTTGCAAAAAATTATTATTATTTTTTATATAATTCATATAAAAATGTTTTTCTTCATAATTCAATTATTTGGGAAATCGTATGAATGTTTATTAAATGTTTTTAATAATATTTTTGGTATTGATGAAGCTGTAGAAATTTTTTCTAAAGACTTTCTTAATTATTTTTCGTGATAATTAACTTGCGTGAAAAATACCTTTGAAAAATTTCCCATGTATAGAGTAAAATTCAAAATGGTGCAGAATCTGTGTGTGTACGGGCTTGATATCGTTTATACAGTAATTTCACTTCGGAAATTTTCGTTTACAATTTTCATTTTTTGATATACTTGTGAGGGAAAAACCAGAAATTTTAGTTAGTATTTTTATAAAATGACAAGGTAATTAAAACTCTAACAATAATTAGAAACTCGTTTGCGCTTGTTTAAGCTTAATTACGTTATAATATTTTTGAAATATGTGTACAAAAATGAACTGAAAGTTCGTTTGTAACTATTTCAGCTTAATTACGTTATAATATTTCCGATACTTATGTACAATAGGATATAATAGGTCCGCTTATGACTGTTACAGCTTAATTACGATATAATTTCGATAGAGAAACTTTATTCGACCTTGTTTAGCTCAATTTTTGAGCTTAAATTTTTAAGACAAGAATTTCAATAATGAATTTTAATAAAAAAATTGTTTTTAATATTTTGTTGTTGCATTTTTAGCCATTAAAATATTTTATGGCAATTGCAGGTTCTGCTCGTTTTAATCTTTTAATAATACCTACTACTTTATTTATTTCAATTTTTGAGCTTCAGTGTTTCCATTCTGTATCCTGTAATAATTTTATTTTATGACAATGGTGGCTTTTGCTTACTGTAATCTTTCAATAAAGTTTTCTAAAATCAATTGAAATGCGAAATAATAGCTGCGTTTTGGCCGCTAGAGCACTTATGAAATAAACTGAGCGATCTCTAGACATTTAACGCCCCATATATCGAAAAGATATTTTTTTCTCAAAGAAAAAGAAAACAAACAAAAAAATAATTGAGGGATATTGTGCTCAATTTCTTGCACCATATCGTTATTAAAAAAAATAGCTTTCTATGAAAAGTTACTGATGATTTTAATTATAGAGGGAATCGGGTTACTTTACTTACAGATTTTCATTGCGGCATTTTTTTTTACAGTTTTCATGAGGGTAAATGTTAATTTTTATTTTTCATACTTTTTTATGACTATAGACACTTCCAGTAAATCCTATGTACCAAAAACACGTCAAATATTTACATTTAAAAGTGTTTTGCAATAAATATACTCGCTTAAAAAAATTGTGACATTAAAACACTTCAGAATCGTGCGCCATGAATCATGACGTCATCTGTTATGACAATCCATAGTATACCAAAGAGTTTATATAACTAGAGAACGCCAAGGCCCAAAATGATGAATGAACGAGAAGAATGCCAGTGAGTTCCCCCGTGTCCTTGTCTAATCTATATGTCATTGGCTACATATTGTTGACATTATTGCTATTAAGTAAATTGTTAAAAAATGATTTATTGAATATTATTTAATACATTAAGAGTTATTCAAAAAGTAGAAACGTCAAAAGAAACCTTATTTACATAACAAACACATCATATGACTATGGCAGGGACACAGGTGAACTCACTGGTAGTCGTCTCTCTCATTCATCATATCACATCCACTTACAGGCAAGCAGATCCTTCGCGTTCTCGTATGTATATAAACTCGTTGGATCCAAAACCATTCATAAAAGAAGTTTATATTACCTTACAAAAATTTGAACTTTAACATTAAATTTTTAATTAAACTAAACGATTAAAAAACGGTTTCGATAGCTTAGACGACATTTTTTGGACTTTAAACAACTTATAAGACATAAAAAACGGGAAGAAAAATTGTCTATTGAAATATCTTATACTTTTATGGTTTTTTGCTTCTTGTAAAATTTTCAATTCAAAATTACAAAGATTTTAAACCTTTTCTTTTATTAAAAACATTTGAAGTGTGAAATAATGTCAAAATTATTTAAAGAAGGTATATTGTTTTATATAAAAAGTATCTAATTATTTCAAGTATACGGGTACTTTAATACCATTGCGACAAAAATGTTTTTCAGAAGTTTTTCATGAAGGGTATATATATAGAGATAAAGAGTTATACTTGTTTTTCCTTATCATAATATACAACAATAATATATTAAATTGGTTTTATTTTCACATTAGGGGTGCCATCTAGAATCATAAACTGTTGTGTTTTGTACATAGCATAACAATATAAGTATTATTATTTACTAATAGAGGACGCAATAAATAATTATAAACACCGTGTACTGGTGTTTTTAAATTTTCCGATGGAATATTATTGTTTTCATATCGAAAATCGAAATAAAAAACAAGTGAAAACAAACAATTGAATGAGTTACTTGTTGAAATATCATGTATAGACAGTGTTGATGACGCAATCGTTTGTTTTTTTTGTCATGTAAGTCCAATCCAATCCAATAGGAGCTACAGCCCGGGGTGGGCTTTGACCTCTTCGACCACTCTCCTCCAGATTGCTCAGTCCTTGCAGCGGATTCCCACCCAATAAATCGCATCACTTTCAGGTCGTCGATAACTTGGTCCATTCATCTGTCCATTCATCCATTCTTCCTCGCTCACTCGGATTGCACCATATATCCTTCTGGTGATCTTTCGTTCAAATTTTCTTATTTTCTCCTGGTCTACTTGTGTCAGGGTCCAACTTTCTTTGCCATATGTTATGATGGGTCGAATCAGGGTATCGTAAATGGTCAGTTTGGTCTTACGTGAAATTAGTTTGTACGCTAGGAGCCTTGGCTTTGCAAAGTATGCCCTATTTCCACTCTGCAACCTTTTTATTATGGTGGCATTCATTTTTTTTCGTTGTTCACTTGTTATCCAAGATATTTGAATTGCGCTACCGCCTTATAAAGTACATCATCTATGACTAGATCTTCCATTGACCTCCGGTCTTGTGAGGCTGAGATGTTCATGAATACAGTCTTTTCTTCATTTATTGCCAGTCTCAATTCCGCAGCGTTCTCTCTAATCTGCCTAAAGACTTCAATTAGTTTGTTTTTGGTGCGAGGGAAGATACCAACGTCATCAGCGTATGCGCATTTTTGTGATGGCTTATGGAATATTGTTCCTCTCTGATCAGTGTCATGTGAGTAAAGAAAAAAAAATCACTCTTAGTGGTGCCACACACACTTAACCGATATTCCTATATAATACATACTATATAATATTCGAACCTAATTTGAACACTCACGAGCAAACAGTAATGTTTACGAAAAAATGTTTTAAACAAAAATTGCTTGTTTTTTATAAGGAACATTTTTTATATTAAACTTTTGTTCTATCTCTAACGGTTTACAAGATTCAATTGACTTATGTTGTTGATTTAGGAACTCAACCTTACTTTTTTCGTCCCAAGCACTCTATGATATCTCTTTTCGTTTTTGAGTTATCGTGTTAACAGACAGAATTATTGTTATTCTGATGTATGAGCTATATAATTTTTTCAAGTTTCATTATAATCCATCCAGTAGTTTTCGAAATTGTCCAGCAAAACGGGCGAGTAACTTTTCAGCTTTATATATTAGGAAGGATTATTAATTACCAGACAGTTTTGCCGTTGCTATCCAAAATCCATCCTTCTTAAAATAAAAACCAGAAAGTTATTAATTTGCCTTACAATGGTCTTATCCACCATTGGTTGTTCACATTTGGTATTTTGCATGTGTGTATAGTATTTCCTCTGTTAGATTTTCATTATTAAATTCCATATATCTATCTCTACATATATATTTGCACAACACTAATTATATAAAGAGATAATTAGCGTTTTAAAATAATAATTATTATACTTTTTTAATTGAATTTTCTAAGTACTTTCTTGTTTGTGCTTGAAGGCTTATTTGTTGGTAAAATTCATCGGATAAAATATTTGAGTCTAGAGCCACATGCAGTATTTCATTTGCACACATTTCAGAATAGTCTGTTGTCATGATTGTTTATAACAACTTTTTCCTCTAAAACTTGCTCATAGACTTATGTTTGGGTAGACTGAAAATATTTCTTCACTACAAGCTTAACATTGTTGAATATTAACTGAGAACGATATATGGGCGTTTCCAGTTTTTAATCCAAGCGATAGCAAAACGGGAAATTTAATTCATTCATCACTAATTAAGGAGATATGCAACTTTTGAATAATACTAGGGATTTCAATAAAACTTTATAAATACATTTTTTGATTAACAAAGTTTCCAAAAATCACAAAAAATTCCTAGGTCATCGGGATTTTTATTATTATTTTATCGTTCAAAGTTGGCTGAAAAAATGATGAATCATATAGGTTATCCTTTTCAATTGGACATTTCTATATCAAAAAATTTAGAGAGTGTGATAAAAACTATCTAAAATATTTAGGAAATCTTGTAGTTTATAATAATACCATAAAAATATAAAGTTGCCGATGATATAAAAACAAAATTTTAGTTTAATTATGAGTTCAACGAAGATCGACCATTTGATGAACAGAGGCGACTATAGTTAGAGCATTGATGATTGAAGAGCGATATCTATATTATCAAATTTATTGCGTGGTATTGTAAAGCTAAAAATAACAAATTATTTGAGCAAATAGTCTTTATATGTACGCCATTGTATCATATCAGATCATTTATAATCGAAAGACTCTGATATCGATATTGCATACAAAATTTAGTACACAAAAAATAAAATAATAAATTAAATATTATTTTGGATTTAACACATACTTAGATAATTAAATCAAAGACAAATCTATGCTCGGGAAGAGGAGTTTGGAGCAACCCTGGCGTGTCCTCCTCGTAATATACCTAAAAATTGCAAGGTGTCAGACGACTGAGTCTCGGAAAAAATGATTTTTTAATCAATTTTCTTCTTATTTGAATAGCGTCGTCACATTTTAAGGATTCAATTTTAAGATAAGTGCGAAATAAAAAAATTTCCAAGCAGCCGTGAAAGAGAAAATTTGTATTCCTGGCAACGAAAATTTTCGTAGAGCAACAAGTTGTAAGTCGCGACTATCGCAACATTTGTTTTCAAATACTACGTCTGTTCCTAGTCCTAATCTAATTAACATTTTGACTATAACGAATGAATACCATTTTAACAAATGATATTCAAATGTTCGTGGTTGCATTCATTGTCTTAATTTTGTTGAAAAACTTTAGAACTTATATGAAAATGAATTTTACTGCATTGAAATTTGATAGCAGCCAAAAAGATAAAATTATAAAAAAAGTAAAAGTTTATAGAATTTCCCATCGATTCTACTTTTTATACATTCTTCACGACGCTTCCACCATAATTCAATATTATGCGTAACGTAGCTTCGAATTTAATTTGTGTTTCTTTTTAAGGTTGTTTTAATAATGCAATTCATCGAAATTACAAAGAGAATGTTTTTGACCTTTTTCTATTTTCAATGAAAACTTTTTCTAACAGAAAGAAAAACTGTTCTAATTTTCACATATATGACATATATTTTTTTTTTCGCACGTAACAAATTTTCATTGCTACAAATACCTAACAGTTTGTAAGAAAAACAACAATAAATATTAATTTTTTTTAATTAAATTTCAACTCAAAATAAAACAAAGTACAGTGAAATCCCTGTAAAAAGCCGACCGAGCCTTAAGAATAGCTCTTAAAATTGTTAATTTCTTTTGTTAAAAATTAATATAATATTATCTATAAAAATTGTTCCTAAAAAAATTTAATACAATTAGTAGAAAATTACCCGAAAAAGATTATTAAATATAATTTCTGTGCCATGAATGAATGAATAAAGGCTCGAACAAGAGAAATTTACAAAATTTAAAAAACCCCCGACAAATACGATTTATTCCTTGTAAACCGATTTTTGGAAACTTATCTATAAAATGTTCTCAATCAACGCGGTTCGACCGTTTAGGGGCTACGATACCACTGAGAAATACACAGACGTACAGATAAACACTTTAAACTTATAACACTCCTTCTTAAATCAATATCAAAGTGATGGTCAAAGACATCAGATGAGATGAAAAGGATACTTAGAGAGCTATGACTTTTTGGGACAAACTTTTGGAAAAATTTTAAATGAAATTGAAAGACTAGAGTTGACTTTGTTCTTTTGAATTATTGTTTTGAATTACTTAATTATTTTACCATTTTACATTTCAAAATGAATTAAGCCAGGTTTATTTGACCATTCATTTCCATAATAATTATTTATGTGTTAAAATTATATGTCATGCTTTTTTCAAACTGAATCGATTTTGAAGATCATCGCCAATTTTTTAGTCTTTACAAGAACAGAAGTCTACGCTCGCACTTGAAATACAGCTAAGAACACACTCCTTAAATTAACTTTCAAATGAAACCAAAAAAATTAAAATCTGTTCATCCGCTTAAGCGCTACGATAGACACACACATATAGCGTCCATTGGAAGTTAAATAAAAGCTTGTCAAAATTTTGCCGCTCCTAAAATCTGCCGCTATAGGCCATTGTCTACTCGGCCTACCGATGAATCCAACACTGAACTCTTTAGTGTCTTAGAAGTTTAATAGCAGTTTTCACTGTATTCTACATTTTTTGCTAAATAAACAAACAGTATTTTTCTATTATGGTTTTATGGTTCGAAACAATAACATTTTTGTTTTTACCTCGACACAAAAGTCAATTTATTATTTTTATTGTGTTTTAACTTCAAACCCACCTCTATATTATACCTGGTTATGGCCGCGCTGCCAGTGTGGTAACGAAATAAAAAAAATCTCAAACATGTAGGTATAGGTAGGTATATAATAGATAGAATGTAAAGTTTTTTGGGGAAAAACTTTTTCAGTAAATTTTCAACAAATATTTCACATTGAGAAAAACTACTCTTCGTTGGTAGTTTGAACATTAACTAAAAGTTTTTTTTATTGTTTGTTTCTAGAATACGAACGACATGTTTCATTTTGAATCGTAATTTATGATTCTGGATTACGTATGTGGTAATAATTGTACATTTAGAAAAACTATTTATGAAAAATGGTTTTTTGATAGTTTTAAAATTATTTTAAATTCTAAAGTAAATCAAGATGATAAGATTTTCTTTTGTATTTGCTACATTTGAATTTTTTTTAAACTCAGGTATAGACCGGTCCTCTACTCGAAAAATGAGTAATGGCATATGTACGGTAATTGTATATCGAAAAACTGTTTATGAAAAAAGGTTTTTTGTAAGTTTTAAAACTATTTTAAAATGTCAAGTACATTTAGATAATAATATCTTCCTTTTCCTTTTTAAGGTAAGATATAGACCGGCCCTCAACCCGAAAAGTGGGTGAGGACTTTGATCCTGACCAGCGCCGAATTTAAATTTTTGGTGCTCTAGAGATATATAGCAAACGGTGCCCTAGTTTTTTATTTTTTTAGAAATACTTTTTGTAGCCAGCAGTTTTGTATTTTTAGCCCTCGAACTAACAAAAAAGGGGTATTATAAGTTTGACCGCTATATGTGTGTATCTGTGTGTTTGTCTGTCTGTGGCATCGTAGCACCTAAACGGATGAACCGATTTTAATTTTTTTGGTTTCATTTGAAAGGTAATTTAACGGAGAGTTATATGTTTCAAGTTCGAAATTAGTGCTCCGTACTCGAAAAAAAAATTGGCGATTATCTTCAAAATAGATTCAGTTTGAAAAAGCCATGTTTAACATATAAATAATTACTATGGCAATGAATGGTCAAATAAACCTGGCTCCATTCATTTTGAAAAGTGAAATGGTAAAATAATTAAGTAATTCAAAACAATAATTCAAAAGAACAAAGTCAACTCAAATATTTAAATTTCAATTAAAATGTTTCCAAAAATTTGTCCCAAAAAATGATATCTCTCTAAGTATCCTTTTCATCTCATCTGATGTCCTTGACCATCACTTTGATATTGATTTAAGGAGTGTTATAAGTTTAAAGTGTTTAAACGGTCCTACCTACTCGGTTGAGAACATTCTATAGCTAAGTTTCCAAAAATCGGTTTGCAAAGAATTAATCGCATTTGTCGGGGGGTTTTTTAAATTTTGTAAATTTCACTTATTTATAAATCAATTTATGAAGTAAACATGAATGGGAATTATCAGAGTAGACTAGAAATGTATTTTAAAACCACAACATTGAATTTCCATTTTTAACCCTAATATTTTAGTAAACAGAAATATTCTGATAAAATATGATATTTTACAAATATTAACTTAATAAAAATGAAAAAAGTATAAAACTATTGAAACAAAAAATTTAATAAACTTTTGTGTAACAATATATTTGTAGGATTTCTTTTTATTTACAATTAGATATATATCTAAAGTAAAATTATGTTTTTCGTGTACACTCTAGAAGCATGACGTTAATTAGTTTATATGAACCTGTGGGATAGCGTGAAATGAATTCTATAAATTCAGTTCATAGACTAGAATTCTAATAATACAATATTGTGTTAATAGTAATTTAAGTTTGTTACCTTTACGAAGCTAACAACAAAAAAATACAGGCAGTGTATACGGCCTTTGGGGAATATATCATTAACTTTCTGATTCTGTAAACTTATAGAACAAGAATAGTATATTATACATCTAGGGAGTAAAAGTAAAGAATGTCTCATATCTCATCAATCGAGAATGACAAACATGAGATCTGAGACAATCTTTACTTGCTCCCGTAGTGTCGATACTATTGTTTTGCTCGCCGAAGGCGGAGAGCGGAAACTTCATTTGACACGGCGGGACGAAGGTTGACACTTTCCGCCCGTAGGGGAGAAAAATTACATTAAACGAAGTTTATTTTTCTCCTTAAAAAAGGATGGCTGTAAATATTAGATTTACAAAAACAAAGATTTGAAAATGAATACTAGAAAAATTAATTTTTTAGAACTTTCCTCAAGAAAAACAATTTTCATTTTACTAATAAAGAGTGTCCCAAAATTAACGCAAAAAGTAATTTTGATAGAAAACACAGTTTGTTAAGTAAAAGTTGTAAATTTTGTATTAATTCATAAAACTTGCAGTATTGTATGTTTGGAATACCACACCCGGTAAAATTCCAAGATCTTGATGATGATTTCTTTGACCATTTTACAGAAATATAGCTGAATAGTGGTGATACAGATCTAAATTTTATCCCTCAAGGCGTAAGTGGTCACGGACCTGTTGTCAGGAACGTCTTAAAAAACCCAAGATTCCATCACGGTCTAATAATTCTGAATTTTTTTAAATTGATCTTTTAACATTTGACGAATCTTAATCACTATTTCAACCATAGTTTATATGAAAATCGCGAGCTGTAACTGCTTCAAGTTTATTATTTTTAAAACCATGCCCAACAGTGAAAACGCGTACTTTTTTCGTCGAGTCCTACATTTAGAAAACTCTAAGCAGCCAGCTGTCATGCTGCTTTTGCTTTTTCATTTTTAACACTCTACCACGTAAATGGGAAAAACGTTTTATATAGTAAGAAAATCCAAATTTTGAGTCATTTTCTATAATCTTTTTCTTCATGGGACAAAATTGATAAAAACTTTGTACAGGCCGACACATAAACAGAGTAAAAGGTGTAAAAAGAGAAAAATTTTCACGGACAATTTTGGAACAAGATAATTGTTCTAGTAAAAGAGAGAAGCTTACTTATTTATTTTTTACAAAAACATTCTAAGGTGATTACAAAATTCTAATTCTAAAAACAAGGAGCTTAGGAGGTAATTTTCTACTTTTGCCAACCTTTCTGAAAAAAAGTTTTGATTGCCCTAAAGGATTTTGAACAACATTTGTTTCCAATTTTCAGGATGAAAACAAAAACATGGTCACAGAAAATTAAATAATATTTTACTGTTTTCATCTAGTCGTAGTCGTGATATAGGATTTTTATTACTTTTTAGGGTCTTATAATTTTTTTTGCCGTACTCTTTGTTGTTATGTTGGTATTTATTTCTATTACACTAATAAAATAATAAAAATTAATTTTATAGCATTTGTGTTGAATTTTTTCTTTGAAAATCCTCTCTTTTGCAGTATAGACTGCGTTGCTTTTTCTAGGTTTTTCATTTTCTGTTGTACAAATTGATATATTTCGTAGCCATAAATATTTTGTTCTTTATTATTTCAATCACGAATAAAACAATTTTTTTTGTGTGTGTGCTTTTCATTTCATTTTTAAAGATGTGTCCCGTGGGAAATGAAGAAATTTTCCTGATTTTATAGGGAAAAATCAAACAAATTGTTCGTTTTATACTTTGTGAATTTATGTTTTTTAAATAATGAAAAACGATGAGAGCGAAAAATACACTTAAATATTTCTCCTTTATTAGATATTTTTTATTTTGAGATTGATTTTTTGTTGTTTCCTTGTTTTTGAACACATTCAATATTTACATTAAAAGACTGGAGGGGGGTCTTGATTCATTATAAAGAATTTAATTTTATAGCTACTTATAGTTTTTGCGGTATGAAATAATTGTAGTATTAGTTTAAAAAAGACATACTTCTGATTTTGTAGCCAACCCAATATGTGAGTACATATTGTTTGGTTTGAATATAGGATATTTATTATGACACTAGCAGATACCTTCCCGCTTTGCTGTGAAATTTCTCCTTTAAAAACAAAGACTATCATCACGTTATAGCCCCCACTTATCCTTCCTGTTGTTTACAATTTTATGGATTTCTAATTTTTTGTTGGAAGCTCTATCTTTTTTGAAAATGATTCTCGCTGCCCATGATACTCGTTGACATTGTAACTTTCTATAGGTCCAGTTATTATTATTAATTAATCTTATGCTTATACTTTTTGGGTCAAAATTACCCCATCCACCAAGTTTCACCAAATTCCAAAACAAAATTTTTTTTTGCGTTTTTCTCGATTTTTACAAAGGGGAACCGTTTAAGAAAATTGAAAAAATCGAAAAAATTTTGTCCTCTCCAATTTCGATAAAACTCAGTATATAAGGTAATTTTGCGATATCTCAGAAACTCTGCATCCAATCATTAAATTAACCTGATTTTTATACTTTTTGGGTCAAAATTACCCCAAGCATCAAGTTTCATCAAATTACAAAACAAACATTTTTTTTTTGCGTTTTTCTCGATTTTTTCAAAGGTGTACGTACCCCTTAAAAAAAATTGCAAAAAATCGAAAAATTTCGATATAACTTAGTATATAAGGTATCTTTAAAAATAATTCAAATTTCTATCTTCAGTGGTTTTACCCTCAACCCTTCTTGCCGGTTTGAACTTTAAGTATATAGCTTCAAAATCATTGCTTCTTCAAATATTTGGTATAAATAATAAGTATAGTTTCAGATTTTCGATTTATAAAGAAGCATTCATATCATACCGCTAAAAAAACCTTGGTAATATTATAACATACAAAATTCACATCACCTTTTGAGCCCCTTAGAGGATGAGATCGGTTTTTGGTGTCTAGATTGGCAGTTTTTTTGTATTTAACTCCCAGCTAGTAAACAAATAAAAAATGGATAAAATTAAAATTTCAAATATATAAAATCTCCATTTCACTATTTTACATCAGTTTAGTAAATTTCATATTTTTATTCGAAGCATTTTCTCTAAATAAATGGAAACTGTTTAATAGGTGAAAAAAATATATATATTTTATAGTAATTACTGTTATGACTGTGGTGTATGATACATATCAAGGAAAAATCTGGTCTGTGTCTACGAAGTTAAAACCACATAACAGTCATTAAAAAAAAACCTAGTAGCGAAATTGTTGTTAAAGACACACACTATTGTATAATAATCATATATGAATAGTACTAGCTTTATACCCGCCTGCTACACTGGCGGGATTAAAAGTTAAAATCACCGCTTTATAGTTTCCACCTCTCTTGATCTCACTCATCGCCCTTCCATAACACTTGCAGGGATTGGTTTACGCAGCTAAAAGATATGCAGTTTAAATTGTAAAATAATCATAATTCATTGAGTTATATTAGAAAAGGTGGTCATGAATTGTTTGACATTTACTATTTTACATTTTTACAGAAATCTTTAATTTATCGTACAAAATGATTATCATAGTTCTGCTCCATCTGTGATCATCATTTTGAACCATAAATTAAAGATTTCTGTAAAAATTTAAAATGGTAAATGCCAGATTAAATTTAATTTTTCATCACTGATTTTTGTGTTTATACGTATCTTTGATGCAATGTGAATGTTTGGAAAAAACGCAATGAGAACATTTTACCTACCTTACAAGGTCGATAAAACAATCCCTTTTGAGAAAAATTGATATAGTTCTAAAAATTACTTAAAGATAATAAAGAAACCAAAAATATTTCGATATTATACATATTTCGAATACTGTGGCTATAAATTACATTTTTTCTTAGGGGATCATTTTGGGACATCCTCTTCTAGATAGTATCTTGATATTAAACAACCGTTACATACTGTATACAAATGTGTATTTCCATTTGCCTCGACAGTTTAATGAAACACCCAGATAAAATGAAGTACATTCACATTTTTATATGTGCAATTAATACACTTGAAGGAATAAAAATTACAACAAAACAAAAGAAGTGTCGAAAAATTTTGTTAAATATCCATAAAAATTCATATTTTTGGCCCTTTGAAGCGGATAAATCTTTTGCGAAAAACTTAATCAATTCTCAAATTTTTTTGTTTCTATTATCAATGGTGAAATTCCTATGGATGAAATTCATGAAACAGTACTTTTTGAGTTTGTTGCTGTAAACTTGTTGCATTAGAAATTATAAAAAAAAAAGACGAAATTTTATCTCTATATATTATAAATGCCAAAGTAAGCATGCTTGTTTGTTTGTTACGCTTTCACGCTAAAACTAACGAATGGTTTTTAATGAAACTTACAGCAATATAGCTTATATATCAGAATAACACTTGAACTATAATTTATAAAGATATATTAATAAAAAAAAAAAAAATTTTAAAATCAATTTAATTTGACATTACCAAAAATTACAGATTTCTGTAAAAGTAGTCATTTGACATTACCATAAATTACAGATTTCTGTAAAAATAGTCAATATAAAATATTTCACGGTCATCTTTTCTGATATACTCAATGAATAATTACGACTTTTATACATTTAAAAAAAATAGAAAACCATACATATATTTTACCTGTGTAAAACAATCCTTACCATTATTTCGAGTGTTATAGAAAGGGAATAAGCGAGAGCAATCTTTATCAATCTTTACTTTTAAACCCAGCGAAGTGGGTGGGTATCACTCTAGTAAACAATAGTTTTTTAATTTAAATTAACTTTAATTTAAATTTGTTAGAAAATAGTATTAAATTTTCAATCTAAACAAAACAGACTTCTATGTCCATTCATAAAATTATATTAAAAAAGTAGTGTGTCATTACCATGGAAATGATTGAAATAAAACCCATGCACGGTACGAACACTGGGAAGTTAAAAACTACGAAAACTGGGAAGTTTGGGAATGTTTTTTTCTACGAATTCAGTTTTCGTGTTGTTCAGTGTATATAAAAATGCACACCATGCATTTATATATACATACATATATATAATCATGCATGAATGCATGATTATACCAAAACAGTGATGCACTCAGCAGCATAGCATTCACATTATACACTCATAAAACCGTAATAGCATCCATCGTTATATATTTACTACAGAACAAGTTGCCTATATATTTTAATACTCTCATATACACCAGTCTTATAATAATGTGTACAGAAGTATACAAAATGTCTGTGGTTTTTATCCTCATTTTGTTGAAAATATAAAAATTATTATCATTATTATTATTATTATTATTATTATTATAAAACAAACAAAAACATACAATGGGAAAAAATGCATACACTGATTATAATCTGTTGAAGTGTTGAAGGATAATGTTATTTTCACTTAATGTTTAAAAAATATATATGAAACTAGCTTGATCCCCGCTCGCTTCACTAGGCTTAAAAGTAAAAACCTCCACTTTATAGCCTCCACCTCTCTTGATCTCACTTATCCCTGATCCATAACACTTGAAGGGATTGTTTTACGCAGCTAAAAGATATGCAAAGTTTTCAATTTTTTAGATTGGAAAATAGTTATACTTGATTGAGTATATCAGAAAAGGTGGCCATGAATTGTTGGACATTTACTGTTTTAAATTTTTACAGAAACCTTTAATTTATGGTTCAAAATGATGATCATTTTGTTCCATCTGTGATCATTATTTTAAACCATAAATTAAAGATTTCTGTAAAAATTTAAAATAGAAAATGTCATATTAAATTTAATTTATTTTTTAAATATCTATATGTTTATAATTTATAGCTCATGTATTATTCTGATGTATGAGCTATATTGCTAATTTTGGCGTGAAAGGGTAACAAACAAACAAACATCCTTACTTTCACATTTATAATAAATAGAGATTTTTTTCGTTTTCCTTATCATCCATAATTCTAGCAGGATAATTTTATTTAGATTTTTTTTAAGAATATAAACGAATGACCTAAATGTCACTGGGACCATTTAAAATAAACTAATTATTATTCATAAAGTAAACTTGTTTATACCTTTATAACAATTTAATTTTTTTAATAATTAAAAAGTAAAGCTTTAGAATGAAATAATCTGTAATTACTCTTCACGATTTTGTTAAGAAAAGATTATTTTAGGATTTTGGTAAGCTTAGAACATTTAATTTTGAGGCATTGATTTACAGCTTTGAAAATGATCGCTTTTTGGAGTTTTTCAAAAAATTAAATTGTTAATATTTTGGAAACGGTTGGAGTTTTTTAAGTATTTTGTTCAAAAAATTGATTTTTGCGCTGTCAAGAAAAAACGAAAAGTTTGGTGTTGTTTTTAGTGTTTGTAGTGTTTTTTAGCTTCCAGTGTCACTTATGCATGCCTTTTCTCTTGCGTAAATGAAAAGAAAATGTTTTGCGAATAGAATATGATAAGCTATAATTGACGCCATTCTTAACGTGCCTATATTTGCAGTTCTGCATATTTCAAGGAGTAAAATAGGAAATATGATGGAAGCACTGTGAAGAATATTTCTAAAAGTATAGGCTTTCATCTCAGAAAAAAAAGGAGGCTTAAAAAATATATTTTTGATTTTTCTAGGGACTATTTTGATTCTGTATTTAAGTGCATTTAATCTTAAAATAAATATTTCAAACTTTATGAAAAATCATCAATATTAACTGTGAACTTGTATAACAATGAATTTATGTGCGACGTAAAAAGCGAAATTTAATTATTGCAAAATATTTACATACTCTAGTAATTATTATTAAATCATTATTAAAACCAGATTCATATCATATTAACTATTTGAATAATTTAATAAAATAATTAAAACAAATCATAATTAATTTTAATAATATATGAAAAATTAGTGTTGGGTGCAGTTACTCTGATTCTAACAACTGTGTTTTGTGGGACATAGCCAACCAGATATTGTGTGTAATAGTGACGTTGTAATTTATAATATTTCTGGCTAATATTAGAAGGATTAATATATATTTTATGATCTTTTTTCCGTATTTTAAACAATTTTATGATTTTAATGAAACCGCAATTAATGTTTTAAACTTTGTAGGTTCTGCATCAAGGCTTTGTATGCCTCCCTCCCCCCAACTGTGCACAATCTTTCTTTATAACCAAAAATATTAAATTTAATTTCGGGTTGGATTTCGAAAGCAGCTGCCTGAAATGGCAGTACAGTAGCGACGCCATTGATAAACCAGGTAGGTTTTTCATATTGAAATTTTAGGTAATTTAATCAAGAGTGTTCTTACCTGCGTGTCAAGAAAATAGCTTCAGTTTGGAGAGAACTATAAAGAAAAAACTCTTGTAAAAATTTTACTTGTACCTGTGGTGCTATGCTGCTTTAATAATCGTTTTCGAAAAACCTTGAATCGTTTTACACAAGGATAGGAATGTTCAGATTGTGCTTGAATAATTTCATTAAAGAAACAAAAATGAATGTACACAAGTCGTCAACCATATCTTTCTAAATAAAAAAAGTTATTTAAAAGAATCAAAAGAATTATCTATTTGAATGACTGCAATTCAATCATTGAATCATAAGTTTCCAATCCAACACTCATTTTCATAGTTTACCTAATTATGGTACATAATTAGGGGTAGATATTTAAAATATTATTTTACATGTAATAGGTATTGACAGAATTATTGGTATCTAGTAGAATATTGATAGGTGAATAGAGAATACGAGAGTAGGTATTGGTAATTGACGGTGATTTTCACCCCTTTTACAAATGAGCGAATAATAAATAATGTAATTAAATTTGTTATTCTACTTTATAGTTAATTACATTTCCTATTTGTTTATAACAATGTGAATCAGTTTTGATATTATTAAATGAAATCGTAACAAACTTTAAAAAGTCTTAATGTCAAAAGAATTTGGAAAGCCAGTAGCGAACGTGATTTTTTCGAAATCGAGTTATGTATGCGACAACACCTTTTGTCAAGATACGCGTCTTTTCACCATTAACGGGTCTAGTTAAACCAGGGCTTCTTAAACTTTTGTAATTCACGACCCCATTTATGATTGCGAGTTTCTTGACGACCCCATACAAATATAAATTAATAGAAGAAAAATAAATTAATATTTTTTGATGATTTATTTATTAGGTAACAATGTACATGTACATATGAAAATATATAAGTTTAGAATTCGTTTTGAAACATACAAAAATCTAAAATTAAAAATTCCACAAAAAATTATAAAATTGTATTTATTATAGTTTCAAAAATAAAAGTGGATTCTGACCGTCTTAATTCTCTCGAATATATTCAAGTAGTTGCGTGGTAAGTATTAAATTAAAGTATATGTTAAAAATTTAATGAGATGGATGTGCCTGTTTTTTATTGCATAACAAATCAAATCTTGGTGGAATGTTTGAAACTGCTGGACATTGGACGTAAGACCTCTTCAACATTTTTTATCGCTGAACGATATTGGGATTTAATATGTGTTAAAGCTGTTTCTTCAGCAATAATACCTAGAAATTTTGTTGATAATTATTTCTCGGGATTATTTCGGCTTTTAGAGATTGACAAAAATAAATTTATATTTTTTATTAATTCCAATAACATTTCATAATTCATAGTAAATGTTATTCAAGTTATTATAATACTCTTAATAGAAATGTAGGTACAAACAATCTTTCCGAACTAGAAGATTTTATGATATATTTATCTACGATAATTGTTATTTTATCTTTATAACAATAATTTTACAAGTTAAAAAACATTTTCTGTTAAATTGTATTTTACCTCTCGCGACCCCAGAATTTTGCTACGCGACCCCAAATGGGGTCGCGACCCATAGTTTAAGAAGCCCTGAGTTAAACGAATAAAATTTGCCACTATCATTTTCTGCGTTTATTTTGGAAAGGGCATTAGTCCAGGATATGTGCCCGTCCCAAAAAAAAAAAACGCAGAAAAGAACAGTGATTTATTTCAAAGGATATTAGTTAGACTAAGACTTTTCTTGGTGAAAACACACGTTTCTTAACGTAAATTGTAGTCACATACTTAACTCGTTTTCTCAGATTACTAAATGGTCCACCAAAGAAACGGAAACTATTGAAGAAGATGCTCCGTAACAAAAATAATCGGATTAAAAAATGAATATTGACTTGTTTCATAAATTATTTAGCAATTTTAATAGCCTTTTTTCAACAGAAAGTTTTTTTGGTCTCTTGTAAAATTTAGTCTGCTGAACATGTACCCTTCCTAAAATAATCGATTCACTTCAATGTAAATATAATTTTTTGAACTACATTTAATTTCCATGAATTCCAAATATAATGGATCAGTAAATGCAAGATCCTATTTAACATATACAGAGTATTTAAACAGTTCATCCTGAAATTAATTATTGTCATTTATTGTTAGAAAGATCTGTCTATAAGAAGATTAGAAATAGGCAAGCATCGGGGTAGGTTTACTTTGATAGAAATGATACCGAAGTTCATCTAGATTCGTGAAGATATACCAGCAAATTTCACAATCAAAAGTACACTGCATTTGGTACTTCAGAAAAAGAGCCAGTAATATCTCAGTTCAAGGAAAGCATTCTTGCCCACTTACTCGACTCGACTCGTTTCATCTGCTAATTTTAATTAAAAATTTGTGTTTTTTTTTATATGTTTACATTGAGATCGTGCGAGTGTTTTACACCAAGTTTTTCATATACATTACCTATATTTATTTTATATTTTTTAATGTTTTATTAATAATAGGTAAAGTTGTAGCTAGCGTATTAAAACAAAATCCACAATAATATATATTTATAAAACAATAATAATTTTTAATTACACTAAAGTATTTAAATAATAAAATATATTATTCATATAACAACATATAATATAAGGGTTTTATAAATCCATATGGTACTTCAAAGACTTACTAAAATATACAGCATGTACAAAAGACGAAATGTGAGATTGGACAAAAAAAAAAATGAATAGAAAAATCTAAATAAACATAATCCCTGTATTGGTACCATTTAGCACTCTGTATTGGTACCATTTACGAAACATGGTATAATTTAAGTATAATGAAATACTCTCTATAATCAATTAAAATGGTTTTATTAAATTGTACTATCTATTATAGATATTTCGTGTGTGTAGATTATGTTAGGCACTGTACTCCGTCTAAACGGACGGACTGATTTTGATGAAACTTTGTTTGTTTGTTAAAGTGGAACCGATGATGGTTTAGCTTTACCACTCAGCCCACTATAACTGTTTTTAAGGGTTCCGCACCAAAAAAATTAAATTTCATTCAATGGTGGGAGCGCATATAAATAATATATTTCATTATTATTACAACTTACTATGTACTATGTATTTTTAATAGTATTGAGGTATTATTTAATATAATTCAGTTATTGTAAATAGGCATTTATTACAGCTATATGCGAGCGCAACAAGCTTCAATATCGAAGGCTTCAACCAGTCCGAAGGCCAGGACAAAGTTCGAAGATCTGGCCGTGGCCTATCTAACAGAGTAAAAATTTGGGTTTAGCGGGATTGATATAGCTAGACAACGTTGTCGGTTCGCTAGTAGCTACCATAAAAATTCTACAACAATCTCTACGCCTTTATTATTACATTTAATCGCCATATAAAACTAAATCTTTTGGTTAGATTATCGATTTATCATTCCGCTTATAAATTTATTGTCAGATTTCGCATAAAAACCGCCAGTTATGAGAAAACCGTCCGATACGAATTAATCATTGGTACGCAATAGGCTAGTCACCTCTATTTTAGAGAATAAGAACGTTTCGAAACAAAACTAGGTCGACTTCTTCTATTAACAGTTATTTCTAAAACGTATAAGCAATAAAATTTTGCAAGTCCGATTAAACATATTTAAGTGTTTTTAAGACAGACAAGTTGACGACAAACGATGTAAACAAAATTACTTAAGCTATTAAAATTTAAAAACAAACAATTTAATTTAAGTATGTGCTATAAAAACTATTTATCTTTATTGTAAATGATACAAATATATATTAAATATTATTATTATTATTATTATTGAAAAAATAAACTATTTATTAAAACATTTCCAATTATTTTAATTTATATGGATATTTTTATAATAATTCAGCTATTAAAATCACCATTTACAAATTGAAAATCAAGAGCGTACACAAAATTTTTCTTAAAGTGGGCCGGCTATTTGAGTAAGTACGGTGAATGTTCATTGTTTTTGCAGTAAATAGTTCAAAGTACCTTGATCACAATAAACACAGTTTTGGGACCTCTTGCGGGGCAAAATTTTGAATTATTTCATTCTAAAAATTGTGATCTTGAACATAGTACTTTATGGAAGAACTCACTTTAATGTTAACTGTACAAAAATTAATCGGTGAATGAGCTTAAAAAAAGTCTTCATCGTGAAGAAAATTTATCACAGATTCTGTTTATGCAACAAAAAAAACCTTACGGCGCTTTCCAAAAAGAAAACATAAAAAAACTTTGGTTTTTGACATTTTTTGAATGTTTTTAGAGCTTTTTGTTACATTTAAGTCATACAAATTGCCTAGCTGGCTAGTCACGTGACAGCCGAACCACTTTAAAAGAAGTTATAATTTAAAGTTAAAATAAGTTATAATTTAAGCTCGAAGTTAATACTTTTTACGTTAATTTTAAGAGTTTTAAGCGCATTATGTATGCATACACTTCCAAAAAAAATACAGGTTAAATTGTAATAAGATTATTTGAAGTTCTAATCTCTTTTAATTAAATGTGGCTTGGCTGATACCGACTCCAAAAATAACAATAATTGTAACTACATTATATTCCCGTTATTTTTTTACTTTTGAGTTCATATTAATTTGTTTTGGAATTTTGTTTTTTTTTTTAAGTCGTTTTTTTGTTAACGATGTTCCAGCATGGTATTTGCAGTTTCTATGTTAAAGCAATGGTACAATTTTTTTTTCGACAGAATTTAACGAAAAATTAAATTTAAGAATTTAATAATGCTTACTATTAATTCCCAAAGTTTCAGAAATTTTGACCGTTTAAAATGGGAAATAATTATGCCAACGTCCCAATTTCGATCAATTTACGTCAAAATTAATATCTCGAAAGTGAAAATTAATTTCTAAATTTTTTTTTTAGAATTGTATTGTATAAACATTTTTTTCTACTTTTTCTTCAATATATAATAATATCATAAAAAATAGTTGGAGAGACCGGACATTTTACATGCTTTAAATGGGACATGACCCTCAAAATCGCGAACTTTGTCTTTAAATATCTCGCGATCTAAACGGTCAAAAATTATGAAATTTTAGGAATTCATAAATAAAGCTATTATAAACCCGAGAAAAAAAATTCGGCCAAATCTGTCGAAAAGTGATTTCATGCTGGTACTACCTTAAAAGTTTTTTTATTTTGTGATTTTTAGTGACTCTAAAGTACAGCAACTAATTTGTCAGTAAAAAAAGAATCATCGAAGTCGGTTGGCATCGGTTGAGTTATTCGTCCATTTGTCGGGCACATACTTATTGCAAATTTAAAACATATGTGATTTTCTCATTGACGCCATTGCCAGAATTGGGTCAAATTGAAATGGGATCACACAGGAAGCACTTGCTTTTAAAAAAAAAAAAAATCAATCATCAAAATCGGCTCACGCAGTCGAAAGTTCTGAGATAATAAACATAAAAAAGAAATATAGTCGAATTAAGAACCTTTTCTTTTTTGAAATCGGTTTATATTATTTACTATTTTAGAATACTACAAATTTATTGGCCAACGAGGACACTTGGTTATGCCTCCTTCTGGTTACGCTCATGCTCCAAAACAAAAATAAAAACTTTCACTACACCATAAGTAAATTGGTTTAGTACATGTAATGTAAAACATAAGTAAATACACAAAAATAATCATAAGCATTATAATCATATTTAATATTTGATAACAAAATACGCGGAAGGTACCGTACATACACAACTACATTTACAGCTCTCGTTCACCAAAAATTATTTTTAAAATGGTTGGCAACATTCCAACCCCAAACCGTACATATGTAGAAAAAGAAAATGGTACACATTTTCTATATTTTCTTTGAGTTCACAAAATTCAGTTTATACTGATCATATTATATTTGTTTTTTCTTTCTATTGTGTATAAAAGTAAATAGGTTTCTATAGGAGTTTTTTGGTAAAGATATTAGTTTTTTTTAAAAAAGATTTTTAGAGAAAAAATATTAGGTCTTTTATTTTATTTGTGGAAAATTTCGGCATTGGATACCATAACCTATAAGGATTTGTAATTCTTTCTTAAAATATATAAAGAAAAATGTCAAGTTTTCCTTAAAAGTAAATTTTAAGCTATAGCAGAAAGGCTGATATTTTACACATATGAATGCAACTTTGGTTGCAAAACAACTTTTGTTGTATGTTAAAAGATTTTTTTATACGTCTTTGAAAGGATGTTATCGAAATTGAAAGAGGTAAAAATATAAAGATACCCTCAAGTTATCGTTTCCGATGTCTATGCATTTGAGATTTGTTGGTAGGGCCTGAGTCGCTTAGTAATTGGCAAAAATAAACTCATGTTGTTTGCATGTTGTTTGTAGTTGTATTAGTGCAGTAAATCTGGTAAAGCTACAACGTAGACCCTCTCATATTGTTCGTCTTTGCACACATAACAGCAGTCAGCACATGGTCACAGCACAGAAATAAATTGTACAACGATGCCGGTTGTACAAAAGTATCTAAGAAGAACTTTTGTTTAAAACATTTTTTCGTAAGCAGCACTGTTTACCTGTGAGGGCGCAAATTAAGTTTAGAAAATTACCTTAGAGCATGTGTATGTATACGTGTGTTTATTAAAATTTCCACTAACGAATTGAGAAGAAAGATATTCCTATTACTTTGTGTATAAGAGTGACTATCTTTCTTTACTTACATGATATAAAAACAAAGGATTGCGCCTTCAACTCTGTCCATACATTTTATCTAAACAATTAACTAAATCAATTGTTTGTTTTCACTTATTTAAATACGTGATTTTTGTGGTTACTACTCGGAAATTCTTGTTATTATGATTCCCGAATTTTAGGCTGTAGCAAATATTGAACGAAGCTAGGCATTGGTGGAAATTGTTGCCTATAATCCTTCTTGAGTTTTACTTTTTATCATTTTTTTAATAATAATATTTTTGATTAGTTCATCCGGTAAAATTATAAAACAAAAATGTCCCTTTTCTTTATACAAAAAAGTACATAGACACACATTCGAATTTTTATTTCTTGGCTTAAAACTAAAAGTATGTTATTCTTGAAAATTTAATGTGCAGATTTTCATATAAAATATAAAATTTTAAAAGCAAAATTTTGTTCTACATTTTATTTTATTGTAAAATTTTCATAAATATTTTATGAAATATATTGTGTTTAAAAATCTTTTTGTTCATAAACCGTATGTCAAATCTTTTAGCTCGTTTAAATATACCTAAAAAAAATTTATTGTAAAATTTATTAACCTAATACTAGTAGCAATTAAAAATATTTAATAATTCACAAAAACCAATTAAAAAATCTGCAGTTAAATTATAATGGTTGGTAAATAATAATTGAACTAACGCTAGGATTGTCCACGAAATACGTGAACAAATAGAAGTTTCACCTGATTTTAACCGCTTTCTCTCTGTACTTATCTCTATCCTTAATCAATGTCGTACCTTAGCGCCTAGCTTTGCCTTCGGAATAATGTTTCATTCTTAATAAACATAGATAATATGTTTGTCTCTTTGAGAGTACGAATAAAATTTTAGGATACGTGTTCATAAAATAAGCTAATTAGTCCAATTCCGGTTGTTATTTGCCCGTCTGTCTATTCACCTGTCAACACGATAACTCAAAAACGAAAACAGATATCATCCTGAAATTTTTATAGCGTGCTTAGGACGTAAAAAGTCGAGTTCGTAAATGAGCAACATATGTCAATTGGGTCTTGGCTCGTAGTCTTGTAAACTGTCTCACAGCTCGAACTTGACTTTCTTCTAGTCCTAGAATATTTTAAAATCAATGTTCTTATATTTTTCATATATCTAATTTATAACTTGATTACCAAAACAATAAATTTAATTCACAATTAACACACTGTATATAAAATTCAGGGATGTACAAGAAGAATAATAAATAAACACTTTTGTATGTGAAAATTATACACACGAGGTAAATATATGATGGCTTTAAAAATAATTTTCCAATATGTTAGTTTTACATTTATTTTATTGTAATAGCTTTTCTTGTTTCCCGCCCGCCCACAATTTCCCTTCCTCGTATAAATAATAAAGCCAGGTAGAAATGCTTAACTTTAGTATAATGCGTAATAATATGGTATATATTATTATATTATTTTTATTTTATCGGTCCATAAAAACACGGTACAGCTCTTAGAATTAATATACCTTCTCCTCCTGTTTAAAATAAATATATACAACGTAACTCATATACAGAATGCATAAAAATATTATTATATCATATATTAGATATTTTTAAGTAATATAAAATTCACCGGAGATTTTATGTCACGTTTGTTAATGAAATCTCAAAAATCTCTGCTTATCGAATATAGTAGCTGCATCATCATTGTGTGCCATGCCTGTTCAACAGACGTTGGCGATCATGGAATTCCACTACTGCCGATCATAGGCCATGTGAAAAAGATCAGCAGCCTTTTGCGGAGAAAGGATGATAGAAGAAGTAGCTTCATACTTTATAATATTTTCGAATAGTTTATGCAATACATATTACATAAATAATATATCGTAAAGTTAAATAAAAGTTAAATCATTCATGCAATTTTTATTGCATATACTATTTTTAAAAAATTTTTCTGTTAAGACGTTGCTCTTTTCGATAACTTAAGTATTTACTCTATTCTGTATCTACGCATATTCTGTACGTATATTTACAGAAATTTCTACGATAATTGAGTTTATGAATTTGTATACATATTTGCCCGGGCTTTGATCTCAGCCTGTTGCATAAAAATGAAGTATTTACCCTTTCAAGACAATTTCAAGACTATTGATGCCTATTTCAAGACAATAATTAGTACTGAAGTGTTAGACAGTTAGAGAAAGTGCAGACCATAAATATCGAACGCATACGAACAGATGGTTAATATATAATTGGACTCGAAAGCAATTGAAATCTTTTGAGATTTTTAGCAGTATTTTATCACTTTTTTTCACATTCAAAGCAAATTGAATTATTTTTTAAAGACAAAAGACTTTTTTTCACATTCAAAGCAAATTGAATTATTTTTTAAAGACAAACAAATTGAATTGTTTTTCAAATTGTAGAATACAGTTTTTGCGTCCAAAAAGATTTGTTAATATTGTCTTAAATTAGTTTAAGGTGGTACGGCCACGAAGGCAATTTTAGATTTAGGGTTGAAATTATTAGTACCTTATTTTTAACTTTGATGATGAATTATTTTCTTATAACTTCATGAATGGAGATGAAAAATAAGAATACAATTTTTCGATATCTGCCATGGTTTTCGAAATATCGAAAGCTAAATAATTAAACAAAATAATCAATTTTCGATATTATGAAAATTACTCCAGATATCAAAAAATTTAATTTTTAGTTTTCGTTTCTTATTAATTTATTAAGGTGTTAACTTTAATTTACATAGTTTAATTTTATTTTCCACCGACTAGTTTTGGAGAAATCTATGAAAACATATCATCCATCGACCGTTTTACCATAAAACCAATGCTACAATATTTATTTAAATAACTGGCCCGCTCCCCCACCGAAAATTTTCAGAATTGATCTAGACTTAGTCCAATTTCATATTAAAAAAAATCAAGCTTTTTATTCAAAATTGCCTTGGTGGTCGTACATTCTTAAGAGTGTTGAACAAAGTTCTTGTTTCAAATTAAGCCTCACTATGTAGTACGTAGGTACCATATACAATCATGATGAATGTATTCATAATATTTTTATGAATACTGTACAGCGTCGGTAGTTTTTTTTATTGTATTTCTTATCCTTGTGTTTCCTCCCTTTGTAGTGTTTTTATAGGCTTAAGGAAGAAGAATGGAGTAGCACAACACATTCATAAAATATTTTAATATGATGATTGTATTTTTGGTCGTATTTTCTATGGATTTGATTCAGATTTTATGTGCAGTTCAATGATTATTATTTCGGTTCTTAAATTGATAAAATTTAGTTTTTGTGTATTCTCTGCAATGTTTGTTTTTATAGCAAAGAAGGTGGGGTATTAATTTTGATGCCATTTGAACAGGACATAAAAACTTTGAGGGGTGGTTTAACATTTCCAATACCTATAATGTTTTAACTTTAATAAATAGACGAAATTTTATCCGATTTAAACTTTAATTAACTTTAAACCGATTTAAAGCTTTTTTGAAATCCAGAAATTTTAGATTATAGTTTTCATTCCTGGGTCAAGCAATTTACTTATTTTTCATAGTATCGAGGTGGTCATGACCATGTCTCTAATGGTTTTATTATCGTTTCGATTTTTACATCCAATAAAATCTGTTCTTCTCTTCAAGATGCTGTTTTTTATATTCATAGTTTGGGAAAAAGTTTCAAACAATAGTTGTTAGAAAAGTGCTTATAAAACGATATAATTTGGGAACCGATTGAAGTAAGATTCATCAACATAATTTAGGCCATAAGCATATCAAAGGCATATAACAACGTTCGGAGAATAATTTGGTTTTTCAAATAAAAATAAAAATGATTCTATACTTCTGACTAGCAGTTTCCCACCTGCTTCTCTTAGCAATTTCAATTTATGATTGAAAACAAAAACTACCGCGTTATAGACTTCACTTCAATTCTTTTTTATACAGGGTGTTCTGTTATTGACAGCAGAAAATTCTACCGGTAAATTAAGCTTATCAAGACAAATGGAAAAGCTCTTTATCAAATTTCGATCTGAGGCCTAATTCGGGAGATGTGACTTTAGGAAAAATAGAAAGATTTGTGAACTCACAGACCTATCAAACTCATTAAATTAGTAGGTGTATCTTTAGAATATAGAAGGAAGTATCATAAAACAATAATTGATTGTAAATTGAATAATTGGGTAGCGAATACTTAAAAAAAATATTTTGTTGTATTCATTTATAAAGAAACCAAAAATGGGGGACGCTTAGATGGGGGGGGGGTATCAAATCATACATTAATTTAGATACGGTGGGGATTTTTATTACTACATACAGTGCAGGTCTACCAAACTAATTTCCAAAACTGATTTTTTTTCTTCATTTGTACAACTTGAATGGCTATTTTAAGAATTGAAAAATTATAATTGGAAAACTGTGAAACGACAGTCTTGAATTTTTAACTATTTTATGTGTAAGCCCTAGATCACCCTGTTGTAGTAAATGCAAAATGTATAAAAAGCAAATGAAACTTTATAGCGTATTTTTAACTTTACAATTTTAAGCTGTCTAAGCATAATCATGAAAAAATAAAAATGTTCAATTTTAGTATGAAAAATTATTTTAATTTGGTATCTCTAAGCTAGTTCATATTTTTTCCTGTACCATTCATTTTTTACTCCCTTGTATAAATAACTTAAAACTACGGGCAGATATCCAATATTATTATCCATCTACCATGATCAAACAAATTTTGTTATTTTTACCAACTTTTCTCTGTATAAGCATTGATAATTTATATCTGTAGATCAACATTCAAAATCTAAGATGCACTGACAAATTCTGTGTGGATTAAGTCGATCAGCAGATAAAATTTAGCAATGCTTATACAGAGAAAATTTAGTAAATATAACAAAATCTCTTTGGTCATGGTAGATGGGTAATATTGGATATCTGACTGCAGTTTTCAATTCAAATCAACTTTTTATAAAATATACACATTGTCGAAATTGTAAAAAATAAAGGTACTTTACTTTTGGATAAAATTTACAATTTTTGACAAACTTCGTATACGAATGAAATAATTTTCAAGAATCGTCCTGATCCTGTACCAAGAGCCAACGTAGCAAATATGCGTCGTGTTGAATGAATACTTCATTGACCAATTATCTTGCTCTAATAGCTCAGTAAAAATAGTTATTTCGATACTAGTGGTATAAAAGTATTATTAACGTGCGCCTGCGAAACTTGACAATGAGTGTGTAGCACGAGTTTGGAAAACCGCAGAAGTACGTTAATAATGCGTTATCACACGTATATCGTATAAAACTTTATCTACGCCTCTGAGATGCGAAAAAAAAAACGATAATTTTTATTTAAAATTTGTAATTATTTATTGAGTTTATAGAAAATTAAAAAAGTTACTATAGTAACTGACTTACCGACCTAGTGCAGGAATGATTTCATTATCACACTAGGGCGGTTATAAACTATTTTTCCCACGCATACTGAGTGAGAAAAGAACTTCTTTTCTCGCGGGCGTAGATAAATTATTTTCGGATTTATGTTGTGCAAAATAGTGTCGTGCATTTTGATTGTCTCCGAATTATTTTGACTACCTTAGAAGTGAGCAAGGAAGTCATGAGGAATAAATGAATCAAATTTTTTTCTAAACTTTTGTGTTTCCGTTAGTTCATATGTTGCTAAGAGTTTGCCGGCAACATATGAAGATAAATATTGTAATTTTATTATTACTTGTATAATATATGTACTACGATATGAATGTGGTAGATTTAAATTATATTTTCTAAGCTATAGTAGAAGCTAATAAATAGCTTTCTAGTTGCATTTTATGTTACCTTCATGCACTTTTATATGGTTTTATACATATACCGACTATCGCGAAATTAACTAAATACTACTAGCAAAATTTAAATTAGTAAAATTTTAAAAACCTCCTATCAGAGAACACTAACCCCTCATCCACACTCTTGTGAAGTATCCCCGCCGAGTATACTGGCCTTAGCTATCCAAATTGAAGCACTCAGTATCACACATACCTTATTTCGCAGTTACCTCATTTATTTGACTGACATCGAAGTGGCTACAGTTGCTGTTATTAATAACAATAAATCTGGAATATCGATACAAGCCACAATAGCTACTAACTAGACAAGTAATCACAAGTACTTTGGAGATGAAGCTCGGCTGTATTTGCCTGGGTACCTCGTGTTACATTTGATTCGGGTACAAAAAACCGCGTTTTAAGCAAAGTTGGACAAGGCGTGGCAAGAACAGACGAGAGACCACAAGTATCCCCTCCACGCGGGAATGTGGAAGAGCTAAATAAACCGCTAGTGTGGTAGGTATAGATATTAAAAAATCATATATTTTTTGGAATTATTTCCAATAAATCCAAAATTTATATAGACGTAGACATTAGGAAGACTAACAACATTTACAAAAAGCGCTTTAGAAATAGCCGTGCTTTTTAAAAAATAGGGATTCTGGAATGTATATATCGCTCTATGAGTCTCAATATGATGAATATGCTTTTGTTTCAACGAAGTGCAAATATCTTTTTAATCACGAACTCACATGTTTTTATGAGTAGTGGAATTTTACTGCTGAAATTATACCGTTTTGTGGTGGTTTGGTGACTATTTGAAACTGTCGAAAGTGTAACAATGATCCCTGCCTATTTTCGTGAATAACTACTCGAAAAAGATTAAAAATCTTTTTAATCAGCCTCAAATCCTTTTAATCAGCCTGTGATTGCCGCCATGTTCTAACAACTTAATGTTTCAGCCATTTTCGAACAATTTCCATAGCTATTGTGTAATTTTAATCCAATGAAAAAATCAGTGCATTAAAAACAAAATTGTGGTTTCATTTCTACCGTGACACGTAATACTTTGTCAGAAAATTTTATCAAATGTAAAATAAGTAGGTATTTAAATATTCTCTTTTTAGGATGATAGAGAGATTTAATATTTAAAACGAACGAGTATCAAATATTACAAAAATTTCATAAAAATTTTAAATCGGACATGATATAGTTTTTAATCTCTTATATGTGGTTCATTTTAGGGTTTTAATTTTACAGATATGGTGGGTGCATGAGGAGATATACAGATAATAGACTATATTAAACTGTGTCTGACTGTGGCATCGAAGCTACAAAACAGATTAACCGATTTTGATTTCTTGCTTTTTGTTTCAAAAGTAATTTGAGTATTCTTAGTTATGTTCAAGTTTGAGCTTAGTGCAATGTAACAACTAGAAAAGAGGAGATGATCTTCAAAAGGCTTAGCAGAGTTTCTTGAAACATAGCTAAGAATACTCTTGATCAAATTACCTTCAAAAATTTAAAAAGTTATGTATTTGCATCAAAACAAAATAAGTTATTACTTCGTCTCGCAGGGGATTCATAAACTCAATTTCATTTTAAAAATAATTAAAAATAAAATAGTTAATTGCTGAGAATTTGTAAAAATTAAATATTATAATTAATAAAGGCCTATCGAATTAAAGATAGGGGAAAGTGGGAACAAAAGCAAAATTTGTATCTAATTTCAAGAAAATTGCAGAATAACTGAATACTATTAATATTTTGATTATTTATTTTTACAATATCAATGTTTTCTTTTTTAGTTAAAGGAGAAAACTTATTAATAAACATTATACTCTTATCATACTGTATACCTACTTTGATAGCTCCCTATATGGTTGAAATTTTAAAACCAACATTCAAAAAATAATTCATATATTGCTACATGTTGTTTCAAAGAGTTTAATAAAGTATAATCTTCATACTCTCATCAACAACACAACCAATTTTTCATATGCAAAACTATCATTTCACCATCCCTATGGTAAAATTTTGTTATTTTCAAAACGTATGTTAAGAGTTCTTTGTTCTTCAATTTTCCCCTATATTTATTTAGATTTTACTTACAGAAAACGTTTAGGTGAATTGAAATATCATAAACAGATCAGTTAATTTGTTTGCCATAAATATGTGTCTTAAATATAGGTCTAGAGCCAGGTATAGTTTTTAGCGTAGTCATTTTAGAATGGCTGTAAATCCGAGAGACTGTTGTGAAAGTTTTGCAACTTTATTTAAGGAAATCGGGTGGTGCCTTTACTTGGAAGCACGATATACCCGTTGTCAGACACCTTAAAAATTATGTATTCAAGATATCGGTCAACCGGTATCCTGCTTTGGTGTTACTCATAAAATACGTCGGGAAACCTCGGGGAGGGAAGAGTATTGCTTGGTGTAACGAAGTGTTATATAAGGGGTAGAGGATGGAAACCATATCATTTGCAGTTCTCAAGGAAACCTAACATTCGCAGTTCTCTTGCCAATTTCGTTTTAATTTTCTTAATTCTTTTAATTTCCTTAATTTTTGTGAGGAGTGTGTCTAGAAATTTCGACGTTATATTTGCAGGGAGTGGAAAATGAGAATCAGTAGGCCCAAGAGGACGAAGGTGGTTTTAATATACGAAATTTTGCGTGACGTTAGAACTGTTGTTCAGTTTCGGACAAAATATTGGCATCTCTTATTTAATTGTTTATGCTTGTCTTCTGTAATAGAAGTAATCAGCTATGCAAATTTTCGAAGAAGAAAAAATTGTTAGGTCTGAACTTTCAAAAGGATGCCAAATTTTCAGTCGTCCCGTAGTGATTGTGAAACATTACGACTGGCCACAAATCTATTAGATATTTACGGACAAATTAAGGAAATCAAACTAGCTCTCTCATCTATTTTACCAATAGATAATCAAATATACTGATAAAGGTTATATTTACAAATAATTTCATATAACATTTAATAATAGTTCCCGCGGCAATTCCATCAAAATCAACCCATAACCATCTGTATATGATTATGAAATATTCATTTATATTCACGAAATTATCATGAATCAGAACTTTCTATTTATTTCTTTATTATTAATGCCCGGATTTTCGATAAATCGCCTAGATAGATATAGTGTTTTGTAGTCAGGAAAAAGTTATTTTGACGAACGAATATAATTTTGATTAAAAAAAAATTTTTTCATCATTTATGTAATATTATTAACAACTAGCAGATACCCGCCCGCTTTGCTGGGCAATTTCTCCTTTAGACTATCACGTTATAGCTCTCACTTATCCACCCTTTTGTTCACAATTTTATGGATTTTAATTTTTTGGTGGGGTTACTTTTTTGAAAATGAAGTTTCGCCCATGATACTTGTAACTTTCTATAGGTCCAATCATTAAATAAACCTGATTTTTATACTTTTTGGATAAAAATAACCCCATCCTCTGAGTTTCATCAAATTCCAAAACAAATTTTTTTTGCGATTTTCTCGATTTTATCGAAAGGGTTTTCTTAAAAAAATTGCAAAATTTTGTTCATCTCCAATTTCGATAAGGTAATATAATAATAGTATATAAGGTAATTTTGACCCAAAAAGTACAAAAATCGAATGCATTTGATGATTTGCAGAATAGTTTTTGAGATACGGACTAAAATCGATTGAAATACTGCGATATCTCAGAAACATCCAATCATTAAATTACCCTGATTTTTATCCTTTTTGGATTAAAATTACCCCATCCACCGAGTTTCATCAAATTCCAAAACAAAATTTTGTGTTTTTTTTTTCTCCAATTTCGATCAAACATTTTTTTTTTCGTGCGATATCGATCAGGAACAAAATGACCACGATCATACGTACACACACATACATACTTCCTCTCAAAATTGGTGTTAATGGTTTGTCTGGATTATGAAACGTAAAGATATGTTGAAAATTTTGATTTCGAAAATTGTACCCATTACAATAATTTCCTATACTGGGCAGTTAAAAAAGTTTATGGATTTAGTTAAAATTAAGGTGGCACAATGAATCATAGTTCTTTAAGTAAGTGAAAAGAATACTTTTAATGAACCAAGCCCATAAACTTAACTTTACACAACCAAGTGTTTTTTTTGTCTGCTTTTTTTACCTCAAATAATTTGTTCTTCATTTAGTATGATTTGTTTACTCACGAAATAATCATGAAACCATTTATATAAAATCGTTTTACTGCAGATATAATTTTTGTTATGTTTGTTTATCGAGTTATACGTATACATACATAAAAGATGCGTACTCATCCTTAAAATTTTCACCTGCGCATATTATATGTGTATTTCTCTCAACCTAACCCAACCCGTAGTTATATCATACACACTGAAGTTTTCACTGAAAATCCATCATGATAATATTCCTGTCAGTTAAAATGCGTATTGGTACAAGACCTGGCAACGTTTTCAAGAGATAATTATAAGACGACTAAATATTTTATATTTCTTTTCTTATTGAACTATTTGATGCTGGAAAGAAACGGAATTTCTGTTTGGCGAATTAAAGCTACATTCTTTAATAATTAGGTTTAATATTTATTTAATATTTAAAAGCAACATCGGCCCCTGTCTGGCAAAGTGATGAACTCATCCATTTTGTTAATTCTAACTTATGGTACTCAAACTCTATCCTTGAACCGCGCTGGCTACAGGAAAATAGATGTCTGCCGACGCAACATGGAGCTTAGCATACTTAAAATTAAAAAAATTTACAGAATCACTTATGAAAATATAAGAAACAAAACCAAGATCAAAGATGTCACCGTTAAAATTAAACACCTCAAGTGGAGTTGGGTAGGCTATTTTGCGAGAATTTAGAATGGAAGATGGACATTTCATCTATTCTTCATTCTACATTCTTTTTGCGAATGCGCATTAGTAACCTCTCAAGTGTCTGGCGTATTTCATCCTTACCTAATTGTTTTGTGACGCCAGCTCTTACACCATGTAGAAAATATGAAGGATAAAATGAGACAACAGTATTTATGGTCTTGACAAACACAAGTAAATGACATCATAAGATAAATTTGTATTAAATAAGTATTTGAATGTCATTATTATACTTTTGGCTAAACCTTTTAAGTATAACTTAAAAGGTAAATCTCTGTTGATCTTAGTGGTAATTTTTAATAAGCTTATACATTTGTGCCAACTTTTTTTGGCTGAATTTTTCACAGTACTAAAACCAGCGTCCATTTTTCTTTGAAATTATTCATCGAATTAATTATGGGTTCAAAGAATTCAATTAAATAATAACAATTTTACGCATGATTTGCGAAATTTAATTCTTTCAAAAATGATTTCAAGATAATTGTAGTGAATTTGCGAGTAGTGAAGGGCAGTCAGGCTCATAACTGTTAGTGACAACTATATTTTTACAATTTTAACGGTATTTGATTTCAAATCTAACGCCTACGTAGCGAAATTTTAACAATAGATTGATTAATTTAAATATATTTTAGGCACCGCTACTCGAAATACTTCTGTTTTGTTTCATCTATGTTTAATAAAATTGTCTAAATCCATAATTGTTATTTACGATACAAGTGGGATAAGGTCATTATTAACGTACGCATGCAAAATTTGCACAACGAAGTTGGGCAATCGCAGAAGTACGTTTTTAATGCGTTATCTTAGATATATTTTACAAAGCTTTATATATAGATCTAAAATGTCAAAATAAACGATAACTTTAACTTAAAACAAGTGAAAACAAACAGTTGACTGAGTTAATTGTTGAAATACCATGCATAGTCAGTGTTGATTTCTTTATCACATAACACATACAAACATTTGACATATACATAACTAATAAAGTATAGTACATATGTAAATGACTTGATAGGTTTCTGCATTACCGACCGACATTTAGTGTATAGTTTGTACACATATAAAATTTCCGCCTAATTGGCGCCCTCACGGGTAAACAGTGATGTTTACGAAAAAATGTTTCAAACAAAAGTTGTTTAATTTTTGATAAGAAACATTTTTTACATTTAAACTTTTGTTCTATCTCTAACGGTTTATAAGATGGGTCCTACGGACCCAAGACCCAATTGACCTATGATGCTCATTTACGAACTTGACCTGACTTTTTACGTCCTGAGTACGCTGTAAAAATTTCAGCTCGATATCTTTTTTCGTTTTTGAGTTATCGTGTCCACAGACGGACGGTCGGACGGACGGACGGACGGACGGACAACCGGAAATGGACTAATTAGGTGATTCTATGAACACCTATGACAAAATTTTTTTCCTAGCATCATTATTTTTAAGCGTTACAAACTTGGGACTAAACTTAATATACTATGTATATTTCATATATGCATGGTATAATTAGTCATGAGTTGGGGAAAATAGAACATTAAAAAAGTGACTAGTTTACATTTTGTAACCTGTTATTAGTTTACATTTTGACAGTAATTTGACTAATTTGATTAGTTGAAAATAAAGTAACTCTTTTTAAAGCTAATTTAATTGGTTGAAAATGAAGGTGATAATGAAAATGAGTGCGGTAATGAACCATTTTTCATACGAAAAATAAGCAAGAAAAGTAGTTACCTCACGGTCGTAGATAAATAAATAAAATCATATAGGCAATATTATAGCATTAATGATACAAACATTGTGTGAAAACTCAAATTAAAAAATATAATTAAATGATATAGAATTAAAAAATATTTCCGTTTGTCACAAAAAACAAAACGTAAGGAAATGTTTGTCTACAAGAAATTCAACACACGTAAAAAGATCTTGTACAGTATATTTTAATGAGTGAACAGAATATTTGCTTTAAGCTGCCTGTTGCTAAATTTACATTTTTATAAAAACTGAAGCTGAATATAATATAAATTGATGTAATTTATATTGAAGTAGACAGATTAGCCACTTAATTAAAAAATATAACAAAACAGGACATTTTCAAGAGGGTAAACTTTATAATGAAAAAAAAGGGGTGGTATACGATAATATAAATAATACCTTCCATGTTTTTAAGTATAAAAATTGAAATTACTTTCTTCATTGAATGTAAATTATCATTTTTCTTCAATTATTTTTTGTAATTATGTTGCGTTCTAGAAGAAATGAAAAATGAAAATATTTTATTATAAAATTGCATCGAATTTTTCATTTTTAATGATTAGTACGAATGTCCTTTATATCAAATTAAAAAGGCAACATTTTTGTGGATTTATTCGAGTTGTTACTGTTAGCAAGCAAAAAACCATAGGATAAACAAACAATCTCATTTAAATATGAAAACTAAGAATCCTGAAAGAGAATTATCCAAAAAAATATAAAAATCTAGCGAATTTGACGATTCGTACTGACTGTAAGGAAAAAAATAAAAATTTTTTTGAACATTTAATTCATTTTATCTGGGTATTTCCAAATGAATTAACCAAATTCTCTAAATTGCATATCGTTCAAATAGGGGTCATAGCTGGATTGTAGTGGCAACCGTTTCTGTCATTTTCTCTAGTAATGACAAATCACTGGTTCAAAACTTTCAATAGTATGAGATAATTTAGGGCAATTGGTGTAACTTAGAAGTTCAAGACACATAGTCGAGATTATTTCATCCCAAAAAATGAGTATACAAAAATATATGAGACTTACGTTTCCAATTTTGAGGGTGGATTCTGTTAGAACTTGGGAAAATTGATGCCTAAAGATTTAGAGAAGAAATACTTATTTTCTTAACACAAATGTCATTCATTTCATTACTTTCAATGTATTTTATGGAAAAGCCAGTGCCATTTGTTATAATTTTTTTCTATAGGAAAATGCTTTTATCATGCTTTTAGCTTGATTGAATATTAGTTTACCAAATTAATCTTAAGAAAATCAGCCTAGTTACATAATAAAGCATACCTTTAAAAGTCATTAAATGTAGGTTCATAAAAATGCAAACTTTAACAGCTCCGTAACACTGTAAGGGGCATTAAAATCTTTACCTGATTATACAGGGAATAAATGGGAATAAGAAAACGTAAGTTTTTGGGAACGTCCTTAATGTCATTAAATATGGATACAGTTCATTGGAACGCATATTTAGGCTTATTCGATATTCGAAGCCAACATTGTAGTTTGTATATGGAAGTAATGTAGTATTCCTCACAAAGTTTTTCTTATTACAAAACTAGTTCATCCTGACGATGATTTCATACGTGTTTGAGATGTAAAACACTTAAAATAGCAATAATCTCTATCTCGTATTTACATACCTGGAGCTCACACCGATTATCTTTGATAATCTTTTATAAAAAAAAGTTTCTTTGATAAAATGATCGCCATACAAAAAGTGTAAGAAAATTGAACAAAATATTCCCCTTGTTTATCCTAAATATTCTCTTCCCCTTAGTTATTCCTTTCCTCTGAAGTTGAATGCTCTTTTTCACACATACATATACACATTATTTTTTCCGATATTATACATAAAATAACGTCTCTTGTAACCCATTTTTTTCCGTCACAAACAAGTTCAATTCTCTCTCACTTGACTTTCTAAAGTAGAGTGTCAAGAGATGATCATAAGATAATAATATCATATAGTCGGTAGTATACTTCTTACGCCATTCATTTGACTTTCTTTGTATTTAAAAGTCCCTGGTTTTTTGTGTAGGAATGAATCGTTTTCAAAATTTTTGTTGAGTTATCTTCAATTATTATTTTATTATTCCAAAAGTTGGACAAAACTTTTTAAATGCAAAAATACTATATTTTTATTGTCACATATGCAAGGTTTTTGAAATTTGACTTGTTTATTATGTAGTAATAATAAAATGTTTGCCAAAAAATAATGACACCAGCCCTTTTATACCCAGTATATATGAAATATATGGATCAAGGTATACTAAGTTTATTCCCAAGTCTGTAAAGCTTAAAAATATTGACGCTACGACAAAATATGTGTAGGGTTTCCCTAAAACCACCTATTTAGTCCATTTCCGGCTGTCTGCCCGTCCATCATCACGATAACTCAATAAATCGAAATTAATAGCGTGCTCAGCATTTAAAAAGCGAGTTAGGTTCGTAAATGAGCAGTTTAGATCAATTGGATCTTGGGACCCATCTTGTACACTGTTTTTTAAACTCTTCTTATTTATAAAAAATAGTTCAATCACTGACATTCAACACTTTCTAAACAGGGTATTTTAACAATTTACTCAGTCAATTGTTTAGTTTCCCTCCGAAAGTAGGGCAACAATTTTTGTCATTATTATCACATATTAAAGGCTCTTAAAGGCTTTTAACGAATTATTTTGTAGTAGTAAATAATATCTAATAAAATTCTTACTAAAAAATAATAATTTGCTTCATTTATGTATAACTTGTGGATAAAGCCGGAGATCTTTCAAAAACAAAAATCAAAGTTAAATGAATGGATTTACAATTATGAGGGTGACGTTGTCTTCATGAATTTATAACTGAAAAATAAAAAAAACAATGCGATGTTGATGACACTATTTAATGGGCAAATTTAATTAAAAACTTTTTTTTTCTGATTTTTATAAGAATGTCATTTACGTTTCTTGGTCTTCAGATATGAAAGTAAAAACAAAAAAATAAAAATCCATACACCGTATCTATTCACGCGCTAGCCTAATAATTTTTTGGTGTCCGTAAATTATGCAATGGACCCTTCTTATACATCTACGCACTTCAGAATTTTTATTATTTGAATGGAACACAAAAAAACTGTTCGATTAACAAATTTTGTTGTGGAATATCACAAAAGTGGGGTACCAATCGCAAAATTACGTTAAAGAGATGCTTCATTCGTATTTCTTTGCAATATCTCACTACAGTTGATACTAAGATGAGAAATAAGTGTAAAAAATTTCCTCAGAAAAAGAAAGTGGCAGGAAAAGTTCTAGAGATAAACGCGTATTACTGGGCGAAAATTCAAGCACATTTTGTGAATAAACAGCCACATATTGAAGAATATACAGCTAGCGTATGAAGTCAAAGTACCATACGTTCTTTCAATTTTTAAAGTCTTTATCGAACGGCACTTTAAAGAACATAGTAAGACTACCGATTACGTGACGAAGTTTAAACAAGAAAAATTTTACTATTTCAGCGTGTAAGTCGACACAAAAAGAACTGAAACGTTTTTTTACATCTAGCAAGACAGTAAAAATCTTTTTAAAATACGCTGAAGTAAAATATAAATTCCTACATATTATGATTAAACTTGCTATGTTGTGTAATTCTAGTTACAAAGAGCTTTTGTGAGCTTTTATATGCTTATAATATTTTTTGTCAATTACAGAATGTAATAGATATATCATACAATTTTTTTAAAACCTGTAATATTATTAAAAATAATCTTAAAAATCATGTTATTTCTATATATTATAAATGCGAAAGTAAGCATGTTTGTTTGTTTGTTTATTTGTTTGTTTGTTTGTTACGCTTTCATGCTTAAACTAGCGAATGGTTTTTTATGAAACTGTAGAGCAATATAGCTGACATATCAGAATAACACACGAACTATAATTTATAAAGATATATTTTTAAAAAATGAAAAAATTTTATTTAATTTGACATTTGACATTACCTTAAATTACAGATTTCTGTAAAAGTAGTTATTTTACAATACCATAAATTATAGATTTATGTAAAAATAGTCAATATAAAATATTTCACGGCCATCTTCTCATATATCTTCTACATATATGAAGCGGGTGGGTATCACTCTAGTTCTCATATAACAAAAATCGATTTTAGAATTAAGATCTTTAGAAGTCACATCAGTAATGATTGATTAAATAAATATTTGTATTCATTATTTCACCCTCTGTCTAATTCTTCTTTTCCAGGATCGAAGTTTGACTTGAAATGTGATTAATTGGGCTATGCCAAATTGGTGGATCCTTAAAAAATACTAGATTTACCGCCAACTTTTAGTTTGATATATTTTGGATAAATAATTTTATCCCGCCAAGTAACATGTTACTAGATGTAAGCCTAAAATACATAAGCGATTTTTATACGTCAACTTTTACATACTGTAACTAGAGAATAATACAATTGTGTATGTATATCTTCTTGTGAAAATATTTGATGTAAAACATATGTTTCTCGAGTTTCTGGTGTAAACTTTTCTCTCATCTGTTGATTTTTCAAATTGTGTAGTTTAGTTAGAGGTAGTTAGTTACCAGCAAGTTTGTATGAATGTTCGTTCGTTTCTGAATAAGAAAAACTTTGTTCCCTTTTTGAATTTGGTGTATTTGTAAATTCTATTTTATTAAATACAACATTTTCATAATGTGAAATTTTTTCTTAACTTTGTTTTTTAACATTGTAAAATAAATATTTAAATTAGCCGAATAGTTAAATAATTTTATTTTATTTTTAAGCTCCGGCATAAAGAGATGAGTTCGAAATTTGACGCTACTGTTTATCTCAGTAGATTTTAAAGAATTTGATTGATCGCTTACAGTTTTCTCTGTCGTTTGAAGGTTAGATAAAAGTAAATTTGTTAATAAAGAAAGTTTTCCCTGGCTCGAGTTTCTTTGAATTTCGTCAGCCAAGTGTAACCCACAGCTTCGCTGAGTATTGAGATATGACTAATAAGTATTGAAACAGTCTTGATACAATATTACATGCAACTTTGTATGCAAATGATTAAACTTTTTTATCAAGAGTGTTCAGTTGACCTACTTATCTCGTATTACAGATTTTTAATGGTTGATATCGTCAATATGAGTAGGTTATTTATCGTTTGGACAGAAATTTTAAATCTTCCGGTTCAGTTGATAACCAGACTACATGCGAAAAATGACGAAACGTGAGATTTGGTCAAGTATACTTAAAAGTAAGCGCAAACAACGGAATCGATGATATATTACCAAATCTATGCTGTCAAGTAATCGCAAAAACTGCATTGTTCACATAACCGCTTCCCAACGGAGCTGTGGGCAACATTCGGCTGATATTAAGAATAATTATAAGTGTCAAGTTTGTATATTACGAACGTTGACCAACATGCTCTTCCATTTAGCTCGATCGTATGCCAGATGATTAATTTGATTGGCGTTTGCGTTTTCACATGGCAGGCTATCTAGATACCTTAATCGTCTCCTCCCTTGTTTCTTACAACCTTCTATCTTTCCCGATATAGTTACAAATTCTAATTTCCCTTTCAAATTATATGTCAAAAAATTCCAACTGTCTTTTCTGAACACTATTTAATACTTGTTTTTTCAGTCCAATATCTCTACACTTTATCATTCTACGTATAATCAGTCCACTTTATTTTCAATATTCTACGCCAACACCATGTTTCACACGCTTCCAGGGATTTCTACAAATTTTTATTAACTGTCCAACTTTCACAACCATAAGTTAACACTGACCACACACACTATTGTAGCATTTTTTTGTTTAGTGTTTAAACTTATCACTTTATTACATAATATTCGTTTTAACTGTTTTAACTGTTGAAAGTTATTTTCGTGAGAGAAATGCGTCTTTTTATTTCGTTTGCAAATCTTCCATCGTTGGTTATCAGGGTTCCAAGATATATGTGCTTATCAACCATTTTTATTTTGGGTTTGTTTGCTACAACCATGCCTACTGTTTTCTTTGTGTTTAAAGACATTCCCAACTCTTCACTCAAATTGCACATCTTATTTATAATGTTCGCTAATTTTTCGTCACTGTCCGCTATCAGGATGGTATCTTCTGCATATCTGATGTTATTTATGTTCCAACCACCAATTTTAATTCCTTCCATATCCCTCAGTCTTTCAAAGATGCTTTCGGTATACATGTTGAATAGAATGGGTGAGAGAATACAACCCTGCCTGACCCCTTTTTTGATAAATATATTTTCACTACTTTTATACCATGTATATATGAAATATACAGAGTATATTAAGTTTAGTCCCAAGTTTGTAACGTTTAAAAATAATGATGCTAGGAAAAAAATTTTGTCATAGGTGTTCATAAAATCATCTAATTAGTCCATTTCCGGTTGTGCGTCCGTCCGTACGTCCGTCTGTGGACACGATAACTCAAACAAGGCTTAACAGCGTACTCAGGACGTAAAAAGTGAGGTCAAGTTCGTAAATGAGCAATATGGGTCAATTGGGTCTTGGGTCCGTAGGACCCATCTTGTAAACCGTTAGAGATAGAACAAAAGTTTAAATGTGAAAAATGTTCTTTATAAAAAAATAAACAACTTTTGTTTGAACAATTGGTTTGTAAACTTCACTGTTTACCCACGAGGGCGCTTATTAGGTGCAAATTTTATAGTATACATTAATATGGGAATATCAGTATGTGTGTAGCTATTTAAAAGTGGATATCTTTTTTTATTAACGTGACGTCAAAAAACAAACGATTGCTTCATCAACACTGTCTATACATGGTATTTCAACAATTAACTCAGTCAATTGTTTGTTTTCACTTGTTGATAAATATATTTTCACTACTTTTATTATTAACTTTTATTGAGGCAGTCTGGTTCCAATGCATATTGGCTTTGCATCTCACATCTCTTCCATCGACACCTATCTATTATTTAGTTTTTGTATTAGTATTTCATGGTCGATCTTGTCAAAAGCTTTGGAATAGTCCAGGAAACATAAATCCACATCCTTTTGCATTTCGAGATGCCTCTCCATTATTCTTCCCAGCATAAATAAAGCATTTCTTGTACCTACTCCTTTTCTAAACCCAGCTTGCTCAATTCCAATTTCATGGCTGATATTATAAATCTCAAAAATTTCTGTAAAATATTATTTCAAATAAAAATAATTTTCATTAAATCTGTCTTTCTCAAAGTTTGCGTTGGAGGCCTACAGGGGGGGGGGTAATAATTTGTATAGGATAAATTTATATTATATTTCTATTTGATAAATAGAATAAGACTGATAAAACACGCTTCGGGAGTACCAACGATAGAAAGTAATTGATTCTCGAAGTGGGCGATAGACAAAATAAGTTTGAGAACCTCTGATTTAAATGAAAAACTCTTTGCAATTGAATAGAAGTAACAAAATTTAAATTAAAAACAAAAATAAATAAAAATTTTTTTTTATGGCTAAACAAAGATTAAAAAAAAATTTTACAGTTATTCTTTTTATTTGTTTGTTTATAAAAATTTTCTTCATTTGTAACTCGGTATTTCAATTTATTATGTTTATCATTGTGCTTACAAAAAGATAGCAGTTTATGTCTTTTTATGTACAATTTATAGGCATAAAAGCCTGGAAATAAATACAACAATTATTTGACTTTATTTAGCTTAAATAATAATGTTTATTAACATTTAATAGCGTATATAAAATGTCTATAAAGTTTAAAATAATTCTGTGAGAATTATCACAATAATTGTTAAATAAGAAATTTCTATAGAGTTTTGAATATTTTTTTAATTGGTTTTTGTCACTGTAATGGTTCAAATGGTAATTTTAAATGATACAAGTTAATGAGGGAATTTTTCTATTATATCTACTATCCTTGTTCGTTCCATGGCAGTGAAGCAGTTTTTATCCTTACACCTTTTCCGCCTGTTACTTCTTTTACGAAGGATTGATTCTGAGTAAGAAGATGATAGAAGCTCTTTCTTTGAAGGAAACCTCTGTACTCCCAGGAATATTTCTTGTGGGTAAATGTGTTGATTTCGCAAGGAAGTGTTTATTAACTTCCAGAATAAGCTAATGTAATGTAAACCTTTTCAATGTGATGTCTGTGTGTGTGTACGTATGTGCGTATGTTAGTTCGGATTCTTTCGCCTCGATTATTTCGCGAACCAGTTATTAACACGTGGCTAGGCTTATTCGAAGCGTAATCGCGTATTTAAAGACTGAAAGAGTTATTAGTGGAAATAGTTGAGCCGTTCTTTAATGGTTATAAAAAAACTGAATAAACAGAACCTGAAAAGTGGATAAAACACATCATTTTTCTATGGAGATATTGATCGTTTCAGTGTAAGCTGCAGTACATGTGTACATGTTCGAAGAATAATCTATGAAGGCTAACAAGACCATTTTTTAATGTTTTTTCCCCCTGTGGGAAGTTAGTCGTGTGGACCACAGGGGTCGCACTCACACGACTTCAGTACCACACCGACTATGTACTGCCAATTTATTTGCATAGCATCTCGTAATTTTTCTTGAGCCTACAAAGGAACCAGTCAGAACTTTGTTGTATGTTTTCTGAATCTGTTTCAATCCTTCGGTGAGAATCTTCACTGAATTGAAGTAGAAATGATATCTTGAACTTCAAAGGTATTTGTATTCTTCTAATCCGAACAGACAAGTCACGTTTAAAATTTTAAAGTTATTCATGTATTTGTATTCTTCATAACCATGACTTGTCTGTTCGGGTCAGTGTTAAAATTTTGAAGTTTGTCATCACCAAATTTATCATATCAGCCAAAAAGTAATCATATAAATTTTACTCTTTTAACCACACCATTTTGCTCTTACGGTCTATTCGAGTCCAAAAATATTTGGTACGTGATCATATCTTGTCCATAAAATTAAAGTCACGAAAAATTGAAATTTTCTAAAATGTTTTTCTATATTTTTGAAAGTTAAGTTAAGTATCAAGGTCAATACAATTTCTTTTTCTAAATTATGTACCAGGAACAAAAAAAAAAATATATATATTTATGGTATTATTATTTCAAAATTTAATCCAATGTGAAAAAAGTTATCGAATATATTTATTACATGAAAATGACATATATATATATATATTGGTACCTACGCGATATTCGATAACATAAAATTTTTCGAAAAGATATTGTTAAAATAAGGCACGTCGTAATCGAAAAATATTGTATAATAATAATAATAATATTCGAAAAAAGTAACAATAACACAGCACATACATATCTATCCATAGGTGAAAAATGCGAAATTATACAGCGTTTTTAAAAAGTATTAGAACCGAATCTGTTCTAAAAAAATAAATGCTTTAGAGAAAATTGAGAAAATTTATGGTAAAAATTGTTAAGTTGGAAGTAGGGAATCTGATTCAAGGTCATTTAAAAATCGACTCAAGTTCAGAAGATATCCGAATTAAATTAGACAACAAATCTTTTGTAAGGAGCAATTTTTTTTTGGAAAATCTGATAGATTCGACAGAAATTTAACGTAAAGTTCTGCCTATGATTCTTTTATCATTTGATTATTGAGGAATGTTTTGATTTTTGAAAAAGGAACAACACACTACTTTGAAGCCATCCTCTTCCACCTTTAATTTTCTTTATCAAGAGGAAGTTTGATATTTTTTGAAAGCCCTGTATACAAGTTTTACTAAGTTTAACCGATGTTCTAGCAGAGTAGGTACTTACATTCAAAAAAATTCTGATCAGGACTTTATATAATGTTGTAATTTAAAATTTGTGCCAGTTTCTTTTTATATACCTACATTTATAATAGCATACAGAGTGAATAAAATATGTACAAGATCTGTCAAAAAATGTGCTAAAAATAATAAAAATTTTTCATTATTCGAAGAAGTCTTACTAATCTACAAGTAAAATTTACAAAATTTAAAAAATCCTCGATAAATTTTTCGTGTACAAACCCCTAAACTTACACTTTGATTGTAAACGCGGGTGTTTAGAATAGCAGTCCAGTAGCAAGACCACTGATCAACCCCAAATAAGCTCATCGTGCCTAAAGGATCTGCCACTAACAAAAAGTAGAGTACATAAGGTTAGGGAAGTTTATCGAAACATTAACACTCCAAAAAGCCCTTTGGAGATATGGACGCCAAAAGATACCATTCTGAAATCAAAAAGAAGTTTTGGTGTGAAGTCAGTGAAGCAACTAGTACTTGGAATGGTGAAATGATAGAGACCGACCAGAGTATATTCTATAAATTATTTCACAGGCTCGTTGTTTTTTTTTAACGTTTGAACATGTTCTACTTTGTTCCAGAATAAAGAAATTTCAAAAGTCTTAAAACACAATCGTTTAAAAGATCATCAAAGTTTGAGTTCCTTAACAGATTAGTATTTTTTCTAGATGTTTTTGTAAACATATAATTTTTATACAGGGTGCAAAAGAAAACTATAATAAGAAATATTTGTGTTTGTAATATATTGTCACAAACATGTCTTTAGAACATCTTGTACATTGTATTGTAGGTATTCTTATTATTTTGATTTTCAAGTTTCAAGAAATCACGTACTAGTTCATGAACTCAACTCAATATTCAACTTTTCTTTATCTTTGTTCTTTTCTAAATTCATTCTAGTTTGAAGAAACATAGTGAAAAATATAAAATATAAGAAACATGTTCGGGAGATCGATCATCTGCAAGCATGTTACTTTACTGCTTTACATGACGTCTTCTATTCACAAATGTCGATAGTAGAAATCGAGATGGGAAATCATGATTGAAATATTGTGGGTAGGTTTTGAATACTATTGCAGTGCATAAACAACTCTAAATGGACAAGCCGTGAATAGAGTCTGGTGCGACCCTAGAGATTGATTTTACAAAGCTTTATTTAAGAAATATTTCTAAGGAGTTTTCGACATATTTTGACTAATTTATTCTGAATTTCATCGTCGTAACTTATGATCCATCTTGTACATTCTTAACCCGCTACTTATTGGTAAAATAATACACATTTTAAATAATAATTAATGAGATAAGTACCTTCATGTGTGCAATGAATACACAATGTTAAACAAAATATACGGATTATAAAAGACTCAAAGTCTTTAATTTAAACTAAGCATTCATTATATTATTATATTTTGATCAGAGTATTTTACTGTACATTATATTTTATACTTACATTATACATGATATTAATAATAAAATATATGATTATATTCCACAGAAAGGAACGATATACATACAAAACAATGTTATTTACATTGGATATATTTAGTTTTTGTAGAAATTTACCAACTATTTATGAGCTATATATCCCTATATATTATAAATGTGAAAGTAAGGATGTTTGTTTGTTTGTTTGATTGTTACGCTTTCACGCAAACACTAATGAATGATATTTAATGAAACTGTACAGCAATATAGCTCATACATTAGAATAACACATGAGCTATAAGTTATAAGATTTTGATATTAAAAAAAAAAGAAAATTTAAAAAATTTAATATAATCTGACATTTAATATTTTAAATTTTTACAGATATTTTTAATTTATGGTTCAAAATGATGATCACAGATGGGAGGAGAGCTATGATCATCATTTTGAACCATAAATTAAAGAGTTCTGTAAAAATTTAAAATAGTAAATGTCAAACACTTTATAGCCACCTTTTCGAACATACTCAATGAATTATCATTATTTTACAATTTAAAAAATTGAAAACTGTGCATGTCTTTTAGCTGCTTAAAACAAGCCCTTTAAGTGTTATGGAAGGGAAATAAGTGAGATAAGTGAGAAGTGTGAAGGGTATAAGTAGAGGGGTGGAGCCTAGTGAAACGGACGGGTATCAAACTAGTATTTAGGTAATATAATGCCGAGTTTACATATCTACACGAGATAAATATAGAAAATTTGTCTGAAAATTGCGTTGGTGGATATATTATGAAATTTCTATGAAATAACTTTGGATTAAAATTTTTTGGAGAACGCATTTTTGCTTTTCTCATTATTTTTTCGTTTGTCCTTGCGTTAGTTTGGTTTTAGCTCAAAAAGTGAAATTTACAAAATTTAAAAAGACCAAGATCCAATTGGCCTATGCTGCTTGCTCATTTACGAACTGAAACTCACTTTTTATGTCCTGAGCTGGCTATAAAAATTTCATTTATATCTTGATATCTCTTGGGACTAAACTTATAACGATTATCGGTTATAGTGGCTAAAATTATTGGTCCATTTATCGAGTCCAACAATCGCTATAATCGATTTTGACTGTAGTCTAGTTTATCATAATCTGAATTTCATAAAATCTGGAATAGTTAATGAAGCTTAGCCTCAAAAATATTAAATAGTGAACCATACTTTACTTAACATGTATAAAGCACAAAGAGCTTTTATAATAATGTAAAATATGATAATGATAATGGTTTGGGATAACTAAGGAGAAGCACATTAGTAAGTTCTTTGGGTTAAATGTATATATCTACAGAAGAGAGGTATTTTTAACAAAAACCACACTAATGCACACAAAATATAATCTCTCTCCCTCTTCTACACCCCCACATAGAAACAATAATTATTTTCAAATGTGGTTTTGTTTTTTGTCATTTTAAATTGATCTCAATTGTTTCGCATTTTTTGAAATACACAATAACTTTTAATGGTTATCGATTTTAAAGCCTTTTTTATTTACAATTGTTTCCATTTTTTTTAATGCTTTTCAAAGTTAAATATTTTATAGCAATAACTTTCAATAAAAAACTCAGTAGAATTGTTTAAATAATGAGTATGAACGGGAGTTTAATGTAATATATTGATAAAAAATGAATCGGTACTTTTAACTAACAAAAACTGTTTTAATAATCTTTTCTGATTGATGTAGCAAATTGATAGAGCCAAATTAATTTTTATGGATATTAATAATGTTCCCAATCCAAACAAGTTGTCTTTGAAATGCTAACGAAAAGGGATGTAATAAGTTGAACGTGTCTGTGTATAAGGTGTATCTGTGTGTTTCCCTGTGGCAGATTTCGCAGCTCCTAAACAGACGAATCAATTAGTATTTTGTTGCTTGAAACATAATTTAATTGAGTATTCCTAGCCATTTTTTAAATGCAAGTTTAGGGTTCCGTACCCAATAAAAACTAGAAAAGAGGTGATTAGCTAAGAACATTCATCAATTTCGCTCATCCGTTTGGGAGCTACTATGCCACAAGCGACTCGATCAGACTTAATTTTTTATCGGGAGTTTCTTTAATATTATGTAAAATTACATTCACTGATGTTGGGCAAAATCGTTTTTGGAATTTTTAGTACAAAATAAAATGGATTAGTGCACAAACTGTTACGGAAGGATCTGGAATTATGATGGAATTTCCTAACGAAGAAATGACCTTTTCTAGCTACCGTAATATAGCCGTTAATATACAAACTCTATGGGAATATGGCATTTGGTATATTACCTGTCCTCAGCTATATAACGCTTGCTATTTATTATCACAGCCATTCTCGAATATTCGGACTTTGCAGAAACGATGTAGATACTATTAATCTTACTTAAGTTTAGAGATATTAATAAAGTCTGCCATATAAGTCTTACCGCTCTCTGAATTTTTCACTAAATAATCTTTTTTTTTCACACTTATTACACCTGTCGCACACCGATTTTTTTTCAGATGGTTTTTGGTCAGAGGAAAGTTACCAAAATTGCACAGCGCAAGATTGAAGCTACAAAGAGGACCGTCAAGCATAGTGAGCCTCGGTTTTTCCAAGAACGTTTGAGTTGCGGTCGATAGTATGAGAATAAAATCATGTTGAAAGTCAATTGCCTAGGTGTAAGTTTGGCAGTCTTCTACGTGTGTAATACCTAAAATTTATTTGACAAACATGTAAAACAACTTGTTCGATTCTCGCTATAATAAGCAACACTTACTTCAGTAATATCTTATTAACGATAGATCGGGTCAAAAATCTCTAGGAACTTTTTATCAATTAATAATTAAATAATTGAAATTTATGCTTGTTAAAAATCTCCCATATTTGGAAATAGATAAATTTTAACAGTTCCTTGCAGGAAGGGTAGAGTAAAATTAAAATAGTGTGTTCTAGATTTTCATGAAAAAAATGATGAAATTGATGTAAAATACACATATTTTTATACACACAGGGAATATTTTCCATATATAAATCAGGTCATCGGCGTCATCAGCAATATGATTTACATTTTAAATATATTTATTGAGGGAGTGAGTAGATTATTACATAACCAAAAAAAAAAAAAAAAAAATAAAAATAAAAAACAAAAGAATTTTAATATATTTATTTTAAATTAAAAACATTCTAACGATTTTTTCCTTTTATGTAACTAACTACTACTACTACAGAAAAAAAAATATTATTTTAGTTTTACCAAGAGGATATAAAAGGATAAAATATATATATTCTGGACTTAATAATAATATTCCTGGATACATCCTCTATTATTCCTTGTTCTATCTTTGTTTTTTTGTTGTTTTTTTTGTTTTTTTATATTAATGTATAGTGTATAAAGGTATGCGCTAAGTTTTTATGTAAAATAAGTCCATAAAATATCGAAGGTGATCATAATGGACGAGGAACAAAATTAAATAATAGTAAAGCGAAAATTGAAACTTTTACCTTGGATTGAGTTTGAATTTGGGCTATCTCAAAAACTGCTCACCCGTTCGTGAAATGAATTTTTGTATTTTGAGGGTCAGTAAAGCAAGTACTTAATATCAAATTAGGGGAAAAATCATAGTTATAAAATCGATTTTTTTAAAGGGTAAGAAAATTGCACAAATTCAGGAAAGAATATTGTCTCCGATTTGGATAAATATGATTTACCTGAGTAGTTTTGCGATAAAAATAAAAAATCCGAACCCTTTGACAAATGAACGAGTAGTTTTTGAGATATCGACTAAAATCGAACTGAATCGAATACTTTAGGTCCCAAAAAACATAAACATCCATCCAAAAACTGCTCATATACTCGTTAAATGAACCCGTGTATATATTTTATGTTTTTTCAGTTAATAAATCAGTTTAAATATGATTTAAGACGCTTTGATTTATAATGAAAATTTTATGCAGATTTCACCTCCAATATTTTAATGGTTCATTGTACATAACAAAGTATGTACATTCTCCAAGGTAGTACTGTGTATATATTAATAATACCTAATACTCTCAAACCTTGGCTTGTATTATTATATGTAAAGTATCCAGTATAAAACAGATAGATATAAAGCCTAATAGTATGTATATCTGGAATCCGTACCTACTTCGTCATAGAGAAGACCATAAACCATTTCAGATGGTAATTTACATGTAAATTTTTAAATAATATTAAAATTATGGCTTAACAAAATTCCATTTTAACTAGTGTTTTCATTTTTTTTTTTGTTATTATTTTCTGTTTTTATAAATCGCAAATATGGATATATTTTGTTATCAGTCCAAACATATTTTTGCTGGTTATTTATTATTCTTTTTTCTCTAGTATAGGATGATCGATACGCTTCGAAAAGTGAATAACACATTCTCTTCGTATGCGAACGTTAAATAATTTTTTTGTGATACTATTCGTATTTATATCCTATTATTTTCCGAGCAAATTTTCTTGCTGAATGGGTTCAGGGTACCACTAAAATTGAAACCCTAGATAAAAGACCATATTATCATCCTGATTAAAACTCCAAATGGGCGGAGTCCTCTTGAACTATTCGTTTCGGAATTACTGCCCTAAAAATAGCCTTAAACCAACTATCATACTTCTATATGTATACATGAAACTTCAGGAATTTAACTGTCAACAATAATATACGGGCATAAACCGTCTCGGACCGTTCCTTTATGGTTTATTCTCAAAAAGGCCAAAACTAAGTTTTATTAAAGAAGAACTTAATCGAATAAGTATTGACCTATCTAGACGAAGATATTAAACGGTATATCGCATTATCTTTGACTGATTTTTCGCTTTTTGGGATCTAATTATGTGTTTCAGTGATTCGTGTCAGATTCAGTTCCAAAAAAATGCACTCGATTTTTCGAAAACTTTTAAGGGGGGCCTTAAAAATTCGATAAAAATGAAAAATGATATTTTATCAATTTCGAAGGCGGTATGAGTAGTATAGAGGAATCGATTCCCATAATCCAAGTAATCCAGCCTATCCAAATAATCGAAAAGATGAAATAATAAAAAAAAAAGGTTGGGTGTCGAGTAAGTGTTTGCATTGCCAAATTTGCTCTAAAACTATTTTAGCTACCTTGTAATGAAAAATAAATGCCTGCTTTAAAAAGTTTTTTTATGCTTCAAATGTTTATTTAAAAAGCTTTTTTTAAATCTGTATACAAAGAAGTTAATCACTTAAATATAATCAATAATCGTCGATATACCTAATGATATTTTTTTTCTTAGTTACAAATATTAAAAAGTTTCGTAAGCAAACTGCGTTTGTTATTGAATTGAAACATTTTAACTCACTTAAATTGCTGACTATAACAACACACATAAACGATTGAACGAACTTATTTTCAATAGGAAATTTGTCAGCTATTTACTTTTAGCACAAAAACAACCAAATAAATATCAATAAACGGTTTAATTAAAAAGTTTTCCCATTTTTTTCTTTATATTCGATTCGAGTATAAAATTAAATGCTGTATAAGGCACACGAGATGTATACAGTTTTACAGATTTTTGACGACATGAACCACTCACTATACAATATAGTACAATATGAATATCGTAACATGACTTATGCTTAAAACGACGGTTAGTTCGAAGGAACAGACTGTAGTTCGCTCGTAATAAATATATAAAGTTAAAAATGAAAAAACAAACATGAGAAATTCTTTGACTTTGTCGTCTCGTTCAGCTTATAAATTATATAAAATCATTATTAGATTTTTATCAGAGAGGCAAAAAGGAAAAATAAAGCGGAAAACGAGAAAAAATTCCTAACAATATTTTTCTAATCGAATGCACTAATAAAAAAAAGAAAAGAAAAATACCCATAATACAGTATTTATTGATACTACTACCAGCCTGAGAAAGGAACCTCACTATACAATAAGGAATATCCCTTAAACGTGTCATATCTATCCCGGACAAAGACTACATACATATATACAGGCACACATATATGTTTATACAGATACTAGATCAAATGAGATATGTATTCGGAACAGTTATTTTGTAAGGTATATATAGGGTGTCTAAAGTTATAATAGCAGGACTTCTTCGAATAGATAACAGAAAAGCATCATATAAAGCGTTTTTATTGTTAAAATATATTGCCAAAACAGCTGCTGAGAATAATTGGAAATTTGGCATACAATACTCCAATCATGGGACGCATATACTCCAAGCGTGGGACATTACATCATTTAATTATATTTGCACGCTGGAGATTTTTTTCTCGGAATGGGTTGATGGAATACCCATATATCTATCGATGGTTTTCATATATATTGTCATCATAAGCCTTAAATCATGAAGAATCATTAGCTTTTATTGACAAATTCCTAATTTTTTAAGTAGGCGTTTGGCGAACAATTAACAAATATATCCTTTTTCTTCTAAAATTTCAATACTTCGTATTCAGCATAAGCAGATTTCCCGTTTATCCACGAATTGATAAAGTTACGCTGTTATGGTTTAGAACACACTGTATTTCTACAGAGAACTTTTGAAATATTCAAAATTTATCATACCCAAGGGGAGCACAATTGGAGCACTTCGGATTACAAAAATTTATAATCCGATAAATTTAAGTTTGATAATTTGCAAAACAAGCATTATACTGACCACATGGGTTTCTTTAGATGAAAAATAAATACTTGAAACTAAGTAAGTAGCTTCCTTTTAACCAGTCTACCAAACTTTCCTCTACGATTTTTTTCGAATAGACTGCGTTTTCATATGAGCATGATGACGACATATTTGAATTATCGTTCTGAACAAACGCAACAGGGAATTTTCGGACACTATGACCACTTGATAACATTAAAAATTATTAATGTACCGAATGAGCTTGTATACCACCTCGAACATGCCATACTCACTTTTGCTGAATTGTATAATAATTATAAATGTTATCAAGTGTATTACATATGACGTCATCATGCTCACTTGAAAACGCAGCCTTTTCGAAAAAAAATTGTAGATGAAAGTTTGGTAGACTCGTCAATAGGAAGCCACTCACGAAGTTTTAAGTATGTATTCATCATTTAAAAAAAAAAACGTGATGTCCCGGTTATGAATTACGGTCTATGAATCCCCCAACATCAGAAAATAGGCTATAATTTTCAAGCTTAAATCTTTCATGAAGCATGTGTACTTTTAAACCGAAGAACCAACAATACATATACTTACTCACAATTGACTAGAATGGTTGGTCGTGTACACTATTACGTAGCTACGTAGGTAAGTAAGTAAAATATTCGAAAGGAAGAAATGTTTCATAAGAGAGAGTGGTGGAAATGGTGGGGAGAAGAGTAGGGATAAAAGCGAATGGTGAGTTGGAGATGTTACTTGCTTATATGTGTGTGTAGCTTCATTCACCATCGTCATCTTCATCTCTCATCAGGGTTGTACACAGAGTGTTTCCAAATAATATATCCCTAGTACATAGTTGGTGTACTTGACTGTTGATGCTCTTTTTAAAGTAAATATTAAATATTTCTTGAGTTAACGATCTCAATACTTCATTAAAGAAATTAAGTACTTGACTCTAGGATTTGCAAGTCAATATTTCTTTGAACCAAAAAAATATTTACTTGCTACCATATTAAGAACCTATCTTATTGCAGTACATTTTTTTACTATATGCTATTATAAATGTGTGTCTTAAAATGTTTCTGCATCAAGATACAACGATATGTAATATCTTTAGTGGAAAAACTGATTGAAGTCTTTGAATTTCGTATCAATTCGATTTGAAGTTGATTTTATCATAAAATAACTTCAAGGAAGTTTCGGTAGTTTATAAATTTGGTATTCGTGATATTATTACCAATATCTTGTAATTTCGCAGCTATTACATGTTGTCTTTACAAACTTTCCCTTTTGTACAGTTTCTACAGACGTCGGGTATATCCGACTATCAGCAAAGATGTAGGAATTTTTATGTGGAAAAGTGACAAATTCCTTCAATATGCAGCCTTGGTTTGAATTGGAATACTTACTTCCTTAGATAAATTAAATTTAATTAGAATAATGGGTAAGTCTTCAGAGAGTTATTCTGTTTCACTTCATCAATAGTCTTGATAAATGTTAAGATATCTCCCGGTGACATATATAGATTTGATCTGGTTGGATTCATGTTCATCCCTAAAAGTGCATAGTACTAGTTTTAAGCAGTTACATACTGATGGTTTTTAATGACAGCTTTTGAATGGTCTTTGGTTAGGTTAAGTTAGGTTATAGTGGCTATTCTGGGGTGGGGCACATTTAGAACAAAGGGTCCATTGTGTGTCAACGGATTTAAGATCAGTGAGGTCGTCAAAGAAAAGCTGGCTCAAATGATAGAGAAGGTGAAACATCGTTTCTTCCTCCAACCACTGTGACAGTTACTACAATAATCGCGATACACTGTCAGGCCCAAGCGTTAATGCGCCTAGCCTTTGGAATGGTGTTGGTTGTGAGTATTTTATGACTGGAACTGTTACACTCAAAGTTTTTGGTACTCTTACAAACAGCTCTGGACGATTTAGAAATAGTACTAATTTTTGCTCTACTGCTTATTCTTACAGTCTTTCTAACTAAAGAAATGGAAATAACAAAAGCCCCAGTACGATTCCTAATCTATAGATGGAAACCTATCTTTGTCTTTTACGTTTACAAGGTCTGAGTTAGGTTTCTCCATTATTTTAAGAATAATTATTTTGAAACACTTTGTGTAATATCTCCACAATGAATGTATATTGTAAGGTTTTCACTCGCATGAAGGAGGGCATACATGGAGGTTTGTAGTTACAACACTCACTACACATTACACTACAACGTTGCGATGCGGCACTGACGCCTAATCGATAGCAGCGTGTTTGTGTCTGTGATGTAAAGAGCCCTGTAGATTGTTTGTGTATGTGTTTGTTGGTGCTACCGTTTAGTAGTCAGTGAATTTTATTCGTTACCCTCAGAGTTTTGGATATTTGTTGTTCTTGTATATATCACAGTAGTATTAATAACAACTACGCAACTTTATTTATTTATATTTTTGGTCCTTTGGTCCAATAAAACATAAATCCTTTTAGTTAATGCGTTATTTCAAATTTTTATTGTTTTTTATATTGTCTTTTATATTCTAGTCAGGCTGAAATTTAGTTTAGATACATTTGTTCACCCAAGGCAAATTTTAGCACGTTACTTGACTGGGAGACAATATCTACTAAAGGTGCTCCTATTGAAAACTTTTATTAAGGTCTCTCCTCAATCGTAAGGCTATTTAAAAATTTGAAAATAGGTGACTCTAACTTGAAAGCAGGTTGAAAGCACTGATTCAAGTTTGAACTTTTCGAATATATTAACATTAATACTGCGTAAAAATATCGGTGTTTTGCTACTTTTTCTAAGATATTTCCTAGGGTGTTTTTGGGATGAATTCGTTTGGAAAATTTCTATTCAGGAATTTTCATGAAGGATGACTTCCTTTGCAAGAAATCCATCTAGGTTCTTTCTTCATTTGTAAAATATGATATTTCAAATATGACCCTCAGAGTTTTGGATTTTGTTACCTGGATAATTACTGGCTTATAACGATTGAGAATCATGAAGAATGCGTCTCAAATTTCTGTCTTTGATCAAATGTATTCTGGCACTTTGACAAAGAAGACGCTTTTGATTGTTGGTACTTGTCCTCCCAAAGTCGAAGCACATCTTCATTGGTGACAAATGGTGTATCAAAAAGTCAAATTTGACAAATGGGATATCAAAAACACAATCGTTTTTTTCGTACGTACTCTTTATACGCGAGTGCTGAATAGACAGCATATATAGGAAAATTTAAAGTAACGTTCAACATTATTCAAATAAGCAGCGACAGTAATTTTCTACTTACTATCAAATTATACAGATAATAAAGCGAGTGATTGTAACTGTAAAGCCAGTTTACATATTTTTGGGATGAGACAGTCTATGTATATCAAATCTTCTTCCCTCTTTCAAATCATTGACTTTGTAGTACATAGACCGCAAATCGGCCAAATTTCGTAGCAAAACATCTGGGGAATAGTAAGTAGTTAGGTCAAATACGAGGATACGTGATTGTGCAACGAACGACAATTGTAAAATGTCAACACAACTCACGTAACCTCAGAACAGCATGGGTTTAATCGTGCGTACTCGGATGCAAACGCGTGTACCTATTCGTAATTAACCTTACTACTTATTATCGCTCCAGATGTAAGGCTTATTGAAGGACTAGCGGTCTATGAACTAGAAAGTCTATGTTTTAAATTTAAGCTATAAATAACTAACCTATTTACGATTTAACAAGCCTTTCAGCTTTGTACTGAAAAAGACACTCATATTTAAATTAAAAAAATTTTAATCTTATAATTCGAAGTAAACGGGAATGAAAATGATCGGAGTGTTCTAGAATTGCTTTTTGGAGAGATTCCAGCAATTGACAAGAGTGGTCTCCGGATCAGAGTCCGATCCCAATAATCAATAATTGTCCGATCCCAATAATCACGTAGTTTGAAATCAAAAAGATACGTACGAATATCGACTCGTTAGTTAAGCACATCAATTTAGTGACATCATGAACTATTTACACTTTCTAAAAACTAATGATATTTTTTCATAACGCTTTTTAAAAAATACAGGTAATAAAACATCAAACACAATATCCATTCACTTTTAAAAAGTTAATTTATTATCTTTGACATCAAATGTCTGCCTCTATATGCATAAAAACATATTTGTAATACAAATTTTTTTTGCTTACAAAAACGTGTTTTAAAAAATCGAAAATTATGAAAGCTTTTATTAACCCTTTTAAAATTATATTATCACATATAATTTGTATACGTTAATTTTTACATTCGTACAAAAAATATTATTGTATTTTCTCTGAAGTTCAAATAGGGTTCAGTATAAATTCAGTTTTTTATTCAAAGTCATAAAAAGGATACTTTTAAAATGCTTTGCTACCACTAAGACAGTGCAAAAAACTAACCCTAACTTGCATTTTTGGAGAAATCACAGTTAAAATCTAATTCACGAGTTTTTCTTTATAATTGATAATATGGTCGGTTTAATTTCTGGTTGGTTATTGTACCATCAAATCTTAAAATCGTACCAATTTTTTAATTATTTCCTTATGAGAAGCACCAGATCAGTATACAAGCGTTTAATACCACGAAAGAGACCTATGAATAGTAGAATGATTTCGATCTCCGTTAAAATGTATAGAAATATAATTATAGTGAGATAACTATAAGTCCGAAATAAGCAAAGTTTCATCAAATTCCAAAACAAACATTTTTTTTACGATTTTCTGGAATTTTTCTTGGGTACCCTTAAAAAATTGCAAAAAATCGAGAAATTTTTGTTCGTCTCCAAATTCGATAAAACTCAGTATAAAAGGTAATTTTGACCCAAGTGAAAAAATCGGGTGCATTTGATGACTGGTCGAATAGTTTTTGAGATACAGACTGAAATCGATCCAAATATTGCGATATCTCCATTAAATTAACCGGATTTTTATACTTTTTGGATCAAAATTATCCCACCCACCGAGTTAAATCAACTTCGATAAGTGGAAATCCCATAATAATATTTTTGGTATCTTAGTAAGTAATTCAGTCATCACCAGTCGTCGTGTACGCTAGTGAAATAAAACAGTTAAGTTAGTTAACTAACACGCGAGTGTCGATCTTGAAATATTATGTGAGTGTGAATGTTCTTTGATGTCTATAATGTAACAAGCAAGGCACACGATCGTATTTGATATAGAAATAATATCTCCAGAGAATTATATAGAATTTTGTTCGAAGACTGAAGTGAATCTAATTTTTCTTGTATGTGTTATATAAAGCTTTTCATTAGACGGAAATGATCTCTTCATATACTTATTCTATCTGATAATGAAACAATTTTCCTATATTAGAATCTTCTATATAATATTTTGATGATGATATAGAATTACATAAGGTATGGATTTGGTAGTTTGTTACTAACATAGAAAGTTCTATATGTATGCCTTTCTAAGTATTGATGAATATCATTATCATCATAATTTATCTCATCGAAAAGTTTGTTAAGTAATTTTTTCATGAAAGTTTAAAATAATATTTGTAATTAAAATTGATTGAAGTTAGAAGTAGTTTAGACATTTTATCCATTTCTTATAGTGACACGTCTGCTTAAGTCCTTGAAATAATTGTCAAGAAGAATGTAAACATACCAAATAATGCCTTGAATGATATAATTATTATAAGAATTATTATAGTCATTTGGTAGCTCGACCGTATTTGGTAGTCCATTAAAAAGCAGGAATAATTTTAACAAATCCCGGATTTTTAGTAAGTATAGCGCCCGAAAAACGTTAGATCATCGGTTTAAAAATAGATTCCTCTATTAGATTATTTAGAATTATTTAACAAATAAAAAACGGATATTCATCAGTTATTAGTTAGTGGTGTAATTCGGACGATTTTCTAAGGAAAATTCGTGTTTATGATGTTAAAATAATTGGTTATGAACAAGAAGCAAGAAAACATTTTTTTTTAAATATTCATTTGTTCTGTGAATTTTTAATCAAAGTCATGAAAATGCTCAAACGCTATTCGAAAATACCCCACAAAATGAACTTTTCAACTTTAGAAATAGTTCGTATTTTGTGTATCTTGACATTAAATTTAAAATTTCGTCAGTAAATTTAGTAGCACTGAATAATATTTCCATATAAAAAAGCAATTTTAGTTTAAAAAACGTAAAATTTAAAAATTTTCAATCTTTCAAGTTTTTATTTTTTCAATTTTTTTCATCTCGAAATCTCGAGAATTTGATGAAAAAAATACCAGTATTCTTTGTTTTTAAAAAAAGAAAAAGTTTGTTAAGTTGTTCGTGTTCAGGAGGTCAAAAAGAAAATAATTGGAAGAATCGACCATAATTTTGTAGGTACTGGGCTACAAAAAAATAAGGGCTTTCCACCAGTACTAACAATTATATTGGACATTTGAGTGTCATGATCAAGTCATACCTGTCAGCATCTGTGCTTGATCACTTATACCGATGGTCCGATTAATCGAAGTTACAAATTCAGATTTATTCTGTGATTATTTCTTACATTTTTATATTGTATACCAAGCTAATATATGATAATCTGTGGTTTAGTTTGAGCTGATCCCATGTGTTGTATGCAAGTTCTAAGATAATTCGAGTTAATCGTTTGTTTTTGTCGAGTTTAAAGTTTGATTGATATCCGAATAAACATTTTGTTGACAATTTAATTTAATTAGAAAATCATTTTCAAAATAGTAATTATCATGTTTCATAAAAAAAATTTTACATTGAAAAATCATTTTCCTTAATCGTTAATTGTTTTTTCATGCAATGTCACACGCAAACTATAAAAACACATCGAATTTTTTCCGAAAATGAAAAACGTTTTATTTTCATTTAATTTTGCAATTCATTATTCTACTATCAATCATTATATAAATTTCCCATTACTCTATCTAGTTCTGCGATTAAGGTACATAAATATATAGCCAATGGTTTTTTTTTATAAACCTCATATAAGGATGGTTTATATAATTTATTTTATATATCAGAATGATGACGTAACTTACAGACTGATAGACATTTTTAACTTCTATATACAAATTTTATCAATAGCATGTAAGTAATACAGAGTTTTGTTGTCGGTTTGAAATGGACATTCAGGTGGTCCTTTACAGTGAAGTTTTTAACATTTGTTGACAGTCTTACAAGAAAGTAAGAACAACTTTTCTTCAATTGTACTATCAGTTATCGATTAGATGGAGTGAAAAAAATACTGAAAATTAGTTTTTCGAAATATTCAGGTATCTGTTTATGCACTAACTTATATAATTTACCGTGAAATTTATTGGGAAATAAATATAATTGAATACACCGAAAAAAGTACTAGCAGAAAAATATCATAGCAAACGGTAAGAGATTTTTTGTAGATATCACTATGTGAGCATCGATGTGAACGCCATACTGTATACTTTATTGAGGGAATAGTGATATTACCAATAATTATTGCGGACGAGTCAATGCAGTGTGGGCGCCAGGCCCTTACTGGTTGGTGATATCCAAAATACTTCTGGTGGATAGCCTTATTAAATAATGTAAAATTACTTATACTAACATAGATACTATATGTATCTGTCTCTATAAAATACCAGCATTGTAGTAAACGCCATGCATTTTTTACCGTGATCTGGGCTTTAGGAATGTCTTCGTGACTTTTTGATAATTAGAAATTTCAGAAGAGAGTGGGAATTCAAAAACATTACGAAAAAATTCTTTACCGTTAAAATTGAAATTTTTTAAAAGTAAAAACCCGATTTGGTAGCTCTTTTGAAAATGGTTGATAAAACTAGTTAAGAATAATCTCGATTAATATGCTCGTTCAATAAAAATATTGACATCTACACAAATATACCATTGAAAATTGGAGGCTATTGCTGAAAACCTTCTTTGAGTAGCGATAATTCTATTGCTAAACAATTGCCTGAATCTGACAAATTTGGTTTGTATATTGAAGTTGCCTGGTGTTCGATCGTTTCTTACTTTTTTTCTTCATATATAAAATAAAATACATTTAGCCAAAAGGCATATACAAAATTGAAATTTGATCAGGAATTTCTATATTATAAAAGCAATGTTGAATAATCTTATTTTGTGTATAACGTCTCCTCCGCTAGTTCCTAGATTGTTAATATTTTCTTTTCAGATCAAAGGTTACGACAAACCATCCGAGCGCGTCATTCTGTCACCATGCTAGAGTATTTAAAATGACATTTTATAGTATTTGAAAAATAAATCATTCACATGGAAACAGCAGTGGAAAAATGTTCTAGCGGAAAAGTTATTGATAAATAGCGGACTAAAAAGTATAAAATAATAAATAGCTATTAAAATACTTTTAAGAATATCAACGAAAAACATGGGGCGTATGCAATACATACTATAATGAGTGTAGTGTCTGCTGCATGCGTCCGATGTTTTATGTTTCCAATCCTACATGTATTGTTATAGCTATTTATTATTTATTATTTTTTAATCCTTTATAAAAACATGGTACATAAAATTTATTTCTTTATGTGAATGCATTGTCATCCACTTCTGAGCTTTGATCCAAATTTCAAGTCTCTAGCTCATCGGGAAGTTAGTTTGAAATTTATTACAAAATTCCAACCGGACATACAAAAAGCGAGTTAATAAAAACATGTTAAAATATTACCCAGCCTTTTTCAACCGTTTTAAGCTGCGCAAAGTTTTTCTATCATAAAATATCTTTAAGTACTCTTTTCTTCTGGTAACACCATATATTTCCGTACCGTTTATTCAAGTGACACAAACGATCTGGTTGTTAAAAATTGTGCTGTGAAGAAAGTTTTTTGGACGAACAATTGTGATGTAGGAAGCTTTTTGTTCAAAAACTCTATGAGTATTCTAGAAGAGCGATTTTTATTCACGAAAACATGAGTTGAAATTTGTACTTTAATAAAAATCACTCTTTACTGGAATGCTACAGTATTCTTTCCTCCATCGGTCTACGATTATGTACACGAGTCTGTGATAAAACTTTTTCTCAATGGAATTTATTATGCAATTGAGACGTCTTCGATATTGCATCAAATTTAAAAAAAAAATCAAGTTATATTTTAATAATAATCACTTATTACTGAAACACAACAATAGCCTTTGCACCATTGGTCTGATTTTTAATAGGAGTCTCTACTAAATCTAAAAGTTGACGGTGCTAGATTCGGGAGACAGTTCAGTCTTACTGACTTGCCTTCGTCCGGAGTGTAAGCTCACAACTTGCGTACCGATCTGCAGAATGGATAATAGTAAACATATGTTTCATGTTTACCAACGTTGTGCTGATCGTCTAATTCTAATACAGTTCAAAGGTCCAAAGAACCAAACGCTCATGTATTATCGTATAGTAGAAAATTTTATTTCCCTCGCATTCCATTTTGTAAGAAAATACTATTTATGTAATAAATATATATATACGTTTTTATTATTTTTCGATTTTCCAACATATGTATTTAATTGAGCATTTTTAGCCGGAAGATATATACATACTTGTGGCATAGTTTTACACGACTCGACGATTACTGTAGATTATTATAAAATATATAATATTCTTGTAAAATAATTTAGAAAATTTTCATTATATTAAAAATTTTTTGTTTTGTTTAATTATTAGAATTATGTTGTATAAATATTTTCTCTATGATAGGATAATTCAACGAATGTGTGTTTAACATGCGATTTTAACCCTTTTATACGTTTCATGATTAAAATCTGTGTCTATTTTTAGTTACAAAATGTTTGTAAATAAACTAATAATAAAAATAATATTTGAGGTAAATTAAATAAACTCACATGTACGTATTTTTAGAAAAAAAAAAATAAATAACTTTTTTTAAAAAGTTATATTTAACCTAATTCGTTATTTGTTTGTCTCTGCTTAGTTTTAACTTTAAAATATAAATTTTGAGCAAGAGCATCAAAGTGTGGGCACTGTTTTTTGGATCAATAATATAATCATGGTTAGGTTAGATAAGGTTATATTGGCTGTCCAAGGAGGACACACTTAGGCTATAGAGCCCATTGTGATACCATATACGTGTTTTACCATCTTTTCCGCTGATAATTTCATTTATCAGCTCCTCAATTTCAGAGGCTGAGTGCACCTCCCGCATGCATATACCATGTACTACACCAACACATCACTGCGGACGGAATTGGTTACGCCTTAACAAACTGAGCTACCAGGGCGACTATAATCATAATGATAGAATAAAAAAATTCGAAAATATGGTAAGAAATATAATTATGGAGGTATTATAATGTATAATAGTGAAAAAATAAGAAAATTCAAATTATTTTTGTTATTAAAAATAGTACTTTCTAAGCACAATCTTTTATTTAGCACAATGAGAGTCAAATTTGAATAAACTTAAAAATAGCAAACAAGAATTTTTGTCTAGTAAAAATTTGGGTAAATATTTATTTATTTGGGTAAAAATGAGTGTTTCACATTGTGTATCAACTAATTGCATGAAATTATTTAATAGACAAAATGAAATATGGTTTGAAATTTAGCGAACTAAAAAAGTAATCATTTTCCAAGATTTATGAAAATAAATATTTCACATCAAGTATTCAAAGCGCATCCAATGATTTTATTATCGATTGTAATTTTATACATACACATAATTTAAAATAGAAGATTATGTTGAAAGCGTGACAAAATATGATTTACAATCACGCACAAAGAGTAATTTGATTTAATGATTAAAGTTTTGCGTATTATCGTACCTATTATATGCAACGGATTTTCCATTACGAATGGTAGAACTTTAAACTTAATTTTAGTAACTTGTATATGGGATATCGTTAACAATTAATTGGAACGAAGTTCCTTAACGCGGCTTGCCATGGTGAGTAAATTGGTAGAAATCGTCAAGTAAGCATGTGAGATATGCTTTGAGTGTGTTATATTCATGGCTACCACATCTGTATCATATAGATTTAGTAAAGTAAGTAAATAAAATTGTAATCACCATTGCAAGCCGCGCTAAGAACTTTAACGCGGCTTGCAATGGTGAGTAAACTGGTAGAAATCGCTACGTAAGCATATGAGATATGCTGTGTATGCTGTATTCATGCCAACCACAATATGTTTACTTACTTGACACTAACCAAATTCATTCACTATTCTGTTAGCTGTCACACAAACAACAATTTATAGACGTTAATTATTTAATAAATCATTATAAATAATTAGTTTATATCTTTATTTGAGCAATCAAAAACATATTATATGTATAATACAGATTTAGAAAAGTAAGTTAATAAAATTGTATGCAAGTATTTATTTAATGTTTACATTTCCTGTTGTACAGGTTTTGTAAAGAACTTCCTTACTAACAGGGGTCCCATTGCACTCTTTTTATTTTTAAAATAGCTTTTTTTTGGCAATTTGTGGTACTTGAAATGCCAAATGCTATCCACAGCGAGTGCTTTCTCATTTGATAAGAAATTTTCAATGATTTGGTCAGTAAATAATCATACGATATGCTAACGAGATCGTATGATCGAAACGTAAGGGTTGATCGAGGGCCCTTAAAAGTATTCATATGCAAAACAATTGATGAAAGCGAATCGAATATAATTGGTCGAGTAATCAAAAAATGGTATTTTTTGCCTACACCAAGCAAAGTTAGGGATAACAAATTGCCAATAATTGTACTCTTTTAAATGAAAAAGTTTTTTGATATGTCTTGTTTTCATTTATAGTTCTATCGTTCGTAATGGAAAACCTTACATTTGTAATTTAGTACTTATTGCAATACAAGATTAGAATACTGTATATCAAGATTTTTGTTTAAACATAAAATAATAAAATATACAAATTTACTATTTCTGGTCATATTTTATTCGATATAAACATGCAATTCTTGCAATTTTCTCACCATTTACAAAACATGTATATTTACATTTTCATTTAACACATTAGTTTTTACTTCGTACATCAGTGGCGTATTAAAAGAGATGTATGTAAATGCTGTGTAAATTAATCAACCCTTCTTGAGCATAAAATATAGGTCTATTAAAAAAGACCTAAGGGGGGACTGAAAATAAGGAGCTTTTATAAAAGTTAAAGTGTTCGGATACAAATCTTACAGGCCTCTATAATCTGGAAATTATTTCGATTCAACAAATTCTTACATAGAGACATTAAAGGCTAAGTTTTTCTGGGTTTGACGATTTTATTTTTAATTATTCTTCTTATTCGCTCCGTTTATCCAGTTACTGCGTAATCAACTTTATATTTCTAATATTTTAGAAAAAAGGAAAAAAAAAATTATATTTTTTTTTGATAGTGACTATTATTTATTTTTACGACTTTCCAATCGATGATTTTTGCTTTTTACACTTTTCTATCTTCCACCAGATTTATAGAAAACTGTCAATGACCTTATTTTTTCAACTTATATCTATATTTTTTCAATATATTCATGGAAAAATATAAATAAATGAATTTTCAAAGAAATTTGGAAAGATTTCTTGAAAAAGATTTATAAATAAAACATTTTCACTATTTGATTAAGAAATACATTCATTTTAATCAAATTCAAATTATACATACAAAGTTCAAAATACTTTCCAACACCAGTCCATACATTTCCTGAACTCCCACACAATTTCACAGTTGTAGGTATTAGATAATACCATGTTGAATGGGAGAGTGTTGTACCTTCAATCGCAGTTGGCGATAAAAAATATAATCATATTTTATTAATGCAGTAGAGACTCCAGTAACCGAAACACTTACTGGTAAACATACAGTAATCGGTACACTCTTCGTTAACTCATACTTTCGACACCGATTTCTACAATCGCTCTAAGCGATATTGCTTGTAAGTATCTAATGTCATCCATTTTTATGATTCTAAAAACACAGTGGCGTCATAATAATACATACTGTGTCATAAAAATAACGTGACATTTGAATTTAAACTGCGCGCGTTTGTTGTGCATTATGAATTCCTTCCTCCCGGCCAAACAATCAACAAGGAATACTATTTGAACGTTGTGCGTCATTTGCGTAACGTTATCCGCCTAAAAAGGCCGGAATTGTCGAAAGACAATTCATGGTTTTTACACCACGATAATGCACCATCCTATACTGCACTCATAATTCGTGATCATTTCGTCAAAAACTTAAGCCATATCGTTCCGCCCTATTCACATGATCTGGCGCTGTGCGACTTCTGGCTGTTCAGCAAGCTCAAAAGACCGCTCCGGTGACACCGCCGTAGCGAAGACGGAACTGAAGGCAATCCCGGAAAGTGACTACAACCAGTGTTTTGAAGATTGGAAAATCCGTTGGCATAAGTGTAAAGAATTTTCAAAATAAATACAATGGCACTTTATTTTTTGGACACAGTAGTACATGTTTCATTCTGTGTGTACAGTCTCACTTATATATATACATTCCAATCCTGGTTTTGCAAGGTTTCATTTTATTTCTCCAGTATTCAGAACAAATCTAGTAATCGAAAAATCCCTGGTTTATGGTAGAATACCATAATGTACCAAGGATTGAAATTAAAAGCATTTTGAATAGCTCCCACCAGAAAACATTTGAATAGAGCAGCAAAAATTTGATTGCTTTAGGGTACGAGGCTTGCTGACCTTTTCCATTTCCATCGGTTGCTGATGCAGGATGATGTTTTGATTCAAGGTACATGCCGGTGGGTGATGTTTTTTCTACAATATTCTACGATGTATTTATTTTGGTTCATTTTAAGATTAAAGAAGAGTTGTCATGGCAATCGGAAAAGATTGTTTTGTAAAGGGGAAAAAAGTTCCATATTTGCGATTTTTCAGGTAGGATGTGAAAACAAAACATAATATTCAACTAGTAAGTAAAGAAACAGCAAAAGTAAAAGATTTTGCGTTTTAAATTACAAATTTTACCGTTTTTCTATTAAAAAATTAACTACACGAACAACTATCTTCTCAGTTGCTTTCCTCCTGGTAAAAAACTTTACCTTTATGCAGTTACGCTTCGAAGCTAGCAATATCTATTCAGTAACTGAAAACTGATTCAAGGTTCAATACTTTCCTTTATACAATATGATGTTGTATAATAATTTATTAAAACGCAGAGAAACACACAAGCAAACCAGGAAGCCTCTTCTCATTTTCAGTTTGAATTGAAAAATAAAATAATAAATCTCTTCTATAAAGCCAAATACATATACCATAATTTTAAAACTTGTGTGTTTGTTATTGTTCTACAGCAGAGATAACCCTTTTTTGAAAAGAAGACAGTGATAAATGATTATGAAAAGGAATAGTAGATTGTCAAACAGACAAGAAACAAGGGAATTGTGATATACGCATAGTATGCATTTTTTTTTGTTGGACATGATAGATATTCATACAATTACTGTTTTGGGATTGACTAGAAAACAATTTGGACACAAATTTCTGTATAAGAGCTCAAGGTTGAATCTTAAGTAGACGGAAATTTTAATGAGATGTTTATAATAACCGTCCATTTGGGAATTGATAAATTCAAAATATTTTGCTCGTCAATCAAAAAAAGATATTTGTCATAAAATTTGGAACTTTTTGCATGGGTTAAATGTACCAGTTGACTAAAACTGACCCATTTTCAAAAGTATTTGAAAAACTAGTTACATATTTGGGTCAAAAACAACTGTATAATATCACGGTTCTTACCTGTCTTTGCTAGAAAAAAAGGATGAATATTCAGCTGAGTGACTGTAATTGCAATAACCATTTACAAGTAAATTTGGTGGAAGCGCAAATAATTTTTGAGTATACAGTAAGTTATGATATTCTGTATGATTTAATTGCGTTTCCACCATTTATTTCTGTAAATACGTTAATATAGTGTGGAACAGAAAAGTGTACGATTTTGAAAATGCTGTAAAACAAAAGAACATAAATTAAACTCAAAAGCCCAAAAACTTTTATCATCTTAAAATATAAAACTAAAAATTTAAAGAAGCCACTGACTTAAAATTCGGTTTGATCGATTAGTTTGTGGCATTGTTCTTGTTTTTTGTTTTATTTGAAATGTAATTAATATCAAGAAAATATACTCAGTCGTTTGAGATCATACTCTTTTTTCTAGTTATTGCGGATACGTTTAAAAAAATAAACAATCAAAATCAGTTCATCTATTTAGTAGCTACGAAGTCACAGGGAGTCACACATATTCACAGAGGCACATACAAACTTATACACCCCTCTTTGTATTCGGGGGTTAAACAGTATTTTAGAAAACTAAATTAATTATAGCATTCAAAATTTTATACTTAATTAAGTATATTTTATTTTCAACATCTTGAATTGTTCAATTGCATAAAACAGCATTCTAAAAAATTCCTGGGGGGTTAAACCCATAAGGAAAAAATATTAATGTTTGTAATGTAATTTTCTTTAATGCTTCATAATGTATTTTAAGGTGAGTAAGAAACGTATTGTATTCGAAAAATTTAATCTTGACTTTTTAACGGAAATATCTATCTGACTATTCATTTGAACTAATTTCGGCGAGCCATTAGAAACTATCTTCCGTAGGATGTTTCAATTTTAGAATTTAGGATACTATTGTGGCATTTAGTTAAATCTCGACTCTCGTTCTTTGTCTTGTATATAGATATGGCGAAAATTTTCGATTCTAAGTTTTCAAAAGAAATTCCGAACATCTGAATCCATTATGACCAGTTTTTAAGCATAAAACAATTGACTATGGCTTTCGTTTACATGTTTTTTTATTCTATGTATTCCAATCTGATGAAATAACGAATTCTCATCCTTGAAAAGATAACCAATGGTCGTCTATTGATTACTTCAAGAGTACTGTAAAAAACACTGACAAGAAAATTTATGAAAAATAAATTTTCAAATAATCTAAATCAAAATAAATAAATAAGTTTTCCTTAAACTTGAATTTCCACATACAATAATTTTCCTTTCCCACAAAATTCACGATTGAATAAATTTTACAATGATAATAATCATAAATATATGAATTCTGTGATTGAAATATTTTCATCAAAAGAAAATGTATTTACTATTGTATCAATCATATACCGGATGTTCCAGTCACTATTATCACCGAAAGTATCTTTGATATCCTCCCTCGACTCTATAATTTTTAATAAATATTTTTTTTACACAAATTTGTATGGAACAAAAGCGGTTCTCATATAAATGAACTAGTTTTTGTTCAGTTGGAGGCACGCCGTAGATTTGATGAAGCTTCCGTTGGAAAAAATTACTGATCCACTCGGTATAGTAGGTAGAAAATATAGTGTTGTGTAGGCTTTTCTTATAAAATTATTTTCCAATTCAATAAACATTACAATTCACTAAATCTTAATAATAAATATAATATTTGGTTTACAGAACGTTTATAGAAAATTGAAGGTAGAGATTGCGTTCTATTATTTAAAGGAGAATAAACTTCAAAAAATGATAGAGGAATTCAACTCGAACGTATTGTAAGCTTTGAATATTACTTGGGTTACTTCTTTTTCTAATTTATTTTCCATCTGGTAAATTTTATTGGAAAGATAATTCTATATTATTACTAAACGTAATTTCGAGCAAAATAGCTCGTTAAATGGCTCGAATAAAGTGTGCTACAAAAAGAAAACACACCTATCATTAATAGGAATACGCCAGATATGTAAGACAATTTCTTTGGGAATATGTGAAGGTTCAATTCAACGCTGATGGACAATAGATTTATAAAATGTAAGATTTAAACCACTGGAAAGTAAATTATTGGAGATATGCAGCTCTAGCTGATAAAAAAATTAAAAATTGAACTTCCAAAAACATAAATTTAACCTTGATAAATTAAAATAAATAAATAAAATATAACATAAATTAAAACACGTTGGAAAAGAAATGTATACATCTTCACATTTCTTTTCCAACGTGTTTTACTTTATTTAAAAAAATATATTTAAAAAAAACCTCTGTTTTTTTAAGTACATTTACTATTTCTCTTGTGCCTAGCTAATCACTTTCAATATTTTAGGAATTCTTTGTATATAATATCAGATTGTATACGCAATGCTTAAACGATTGAACCAATTTCTTCAATAAGAAATAAATCTGATATTATGAGATCCTTTCTTTACGATGAGCTAACCATCTAACGACATAAACATACCCAACCAATAAAAATTGATTGTCCTAATAACATGATGGGTGTATTGAACAAATAAAAAACTCTTAGATAATGACGTATTTGTTCTATTTTTAAATTTGTGGGTATTTATTAAGAAATTATTTTATATCAAATTCAAGGTATTTTATAGTGTCTATATTGTATACTCCATGCTGTGTCTACTCAAATTGAATTTCTCTTGCACAGGAATATGTTTTGGAATAAACTGATATTTCGAGTGCGACTTTTGGTCATGAATTTTGGATAGGAAATCTCGGGACAAATGTTGTAACAGTATGTAAAAATAACCTCTAAATTCTACGCCAAACCTAACAAAATGATTATTTTTCTATAGATATTTGTTTCCTTTCAAGAAATTTCTTTAAGGAAGTACTATCGGTAATAGACTTTGCATTTAGGATTTAATGAAACTTGGCATAGTTGTCCATTATTATATCATAATAAACCAGTTAAATTTTTAGGGGCCTTCAGTGAATTGAAAAAAAGATATTTTAAAGATATTTTAACATTGATCCTCATGAAAAATCACAGATTTTATTTTATTTCACAAAACTGGACGTTCAGATTTTCAGTTCTCTGAAGGTCCCTAAAAATTTTACTTGCTAATTATGATATAATAATGGACAACTATGCCAAGTTTCATTTTCTGAATGCAAAGTCTATTATTGATAGTACTACCTTAAGGAAAACCAACCAAAATTTTTTTGACACAGATAAACAACTATAAATTTAACTTATGGAAAGTGAAGAAAAAAGATCCAAAAAAGAAGAGATCAATTTAATGTTATTGATGATCAATGATGAACGATTTTCTTGGTGGAAGACGTTACTTAGTTTTATATGAATCGGAAAATGGATGTTTACCAGCCCAACACGAATATGAATAAGCACACGGTATCTAATAATATTAAACAGTTTTTTAATCAATCAAATAAAAAGTTTTTCTGAAAATATTATCTAAATGAATTTTTTAGGAATCGTTTATTTCATATTTTTATTTTAAGCAAACATTTTTTGTTCGGTAATAAATTATTAATAAAAATAAAAGTTTTGACTAATAAAATATTTTATACTAATGCTATTTTTTTCTATTTCTGGACGAAAAACTTTTCCATCCGAAAACCGGGAAAATAATAAAAATTGGGTAACACATTACCACAGTATACATCACTAAATAAATATTTGAGTTGTTTGGGAATTGTTTTATAATTTTATTGTAAATATAAATAAAAATTATGATATATTACTTGCTAGCCAACAAATAGTTCTAATCATAGATTGTAAATATTAAACGTAGATCTCTAACAATTGTTATTTTAATGAAATCAGCTCTTTTCATCAAATTTCAGATATGTACTCTGTCGAAATATATCCAGATTTTTTAATTTCTCATAAAGAAACAAAAATTTTTTTATTTCAAACATTTTTTCGAAAATCGTTAGTTTTCGGAGAAACGTCGACTTAAAAATAGGCCTTTAATTGAGAAAAAAAACACGTCGGTTACAGAAAAATGCTTTAGCTAAAAGTTATCCAGTATATGATTGTGTTTAGATCTTCATGGTCATTTGACTATGATTTTCAAATGATCTTGTGAATTGACCTGGGCTTAAAAGCTATTAACACACACGAATGACTTTTATTGTCCTTGACAACTTTTGTCAAAAAAATTTTTCTAAGCCTAATGTATTTTCTTTCGATTCAATGAAATAATGACATGTTTTAAAGTCGCATTTCTTCCAAAAACTAGAGATTTTCGAAAAAATGTTTTAAATAAAAATGTTAGTTTTTTTATGAAGATGAACTTTCTAAGTGTTATTTTATCTCTTACTTTCTAGGATTTAAATTGAGTATTAAAAAAACCAGGAGAACTAGGTCCAATCTGTTGTTTAAAGATATTTTTTGATTGGTTAGCTACAAAACGAGCTATTATTCATAATAGATTAAAATGCTCTACAGTGTATACTAACTCTATACAAAATGATTTATTTATTCCTTTTAAATTTCGATTATTTTAAATAAAGTCCGATAATTATTTGCAAATTCATTAAATAATTAATAACCGGATATTTTGACTTTGACTTCTGTTTAGAATAGTTTGTGTGTTAAGCGATATTTTAAAGAAACAATAAGTTCTTGAAATCGCTGTATTCTTATCATAATCGTTTTTTGTCAAATATGAAATATCATGATTTGATGTACAGATCTATGTTGATAACACATTAAAAGAATGAAAACTGTCAACTTTTATACATAAATATGTACATACACACAATATAACAGTGGAGGAAAACTGTACTTTCCATGGTGACGTCATCAAGGAAATCCGGTTAACTTGTCATACAAAGAGCAGTTATGTTAAGAGGACACTAAATAATGAAAAGAATAGCTTTTCCCATATATAAATATATTTATATATGTGTAACAATAATACATTTTATAAATATTATAAACAAAATGACAATTTACATTTAATATTTACAAAACAATTAGACATAAAAAGTTTTTCAATCTAAAATACTTATGTGTGTTTCAGATCTGAGTTCTTTTGAATTAAAAGAAACTTGTTGTTGAAAAAAACTGATCACTTTGAATTGAAAGTGTTGCTGTCACAATTAATGTTTTAATCGTTAATAATGGTATAAGATATACATCTGTGGCAATAAACATAAGGAACTTTTATTTTCATTAAGCAAAATTTCTACTGAACTGGACATGATAGAAGTCGTGTATTTTGTATTTTGACACTAATTTTCGTGTTTCTTTCAGATAATAATGACAGATCATTTTTGGAAAACAGGCGGCTAAAATTTAAAAAGCAAAAGAGCAATTAAAATAGGATAAATTTCAGTTAAGTGTATTTTCTAGCTTACACTTTTAATAGGATGGTACAGGTTTTCTTAAAAGCTAAAAGTTTGGAAAAATATTAGAAAAACGTTAAAATAAACTACAATTTACACTCATTTACATCATGCTTAATAGTTTTTGATGAGTCTACAGAATCTATTGAACCTATAAGGGGTACATTACAGTTTTTTTCTATTTTAATCTCTAGTCCCCGTTAGTTTAATTTTGGGCCACAATTCCCGAAAGGCTAATAATGGTTAATATAAAATTTTCGACGAAATAGCTTTTGAAATTACCATGTCAAAGTGAATCATCCTAAATAAAATGAGCCAGTTTGTTAGTTAATTTTGAAATTTATGTTTTTAGAGGCTCTATTGCGTGCAAACTAAGTTTTATAGCGACATAAGTTTGTATTTACTATCGCAAAGTTTTTTTAGTAATAGACCATGTTCTTAACTTTTTGTTTTTCAAAGTCAAAATTTCCGGAAAAAATCGATCAAAATTTTAGTACATACTTTGAAATTAAAATTAAGCGTCTGTATTATTTCAAAAAATTGAAGCTAAGGGCTTAATTAGGCAAAATTCAAGGGGCGGAATTTGAAAAATTTAGTTTAAGTCATTTGAACTCCTTGCCAGTGTGAAATAATTCTTTACTGTGTAATTAAAGGTGTATTAAAGAGTATTGACAGTTTCTAACTGTGCATACGAACTACTTGATACATTAAAACGAATGTTGGGACATTTTATAAAAGTTGCTGTTTTTATTTATTTTTTTTATTTTGTGCTTTGTGTATTTTTTTTTTTGTGCTAAAAAGGATGAAGTAGGTTTTCATATCATTATTATTGTGTTGTTTATCAAATTTTCTCTAGAAGTGTTTTTTCCACATTTTCTTCTTTCTTTCAACATAACATCACACAACAGAAAGTTATAATATTTTTAGGATTCTCTCTTTTACTTTATCATTTATTTTGTATTTTTTCTTGTTTTTTTTGTTTGTTTTTATAAATTTTTCTTATTTACTATTATGAATAACATATTTTTATCCATTGCAGTTGTGTACCTAATTTTGTTAACCCAGCAGCTAAACAGTTAAACGAAACCTACTTTATCAACGTTTTATAAATGGAAAACTTTTTTTAAAGACAAGAAATTATATTTTATCTAAATCGTACGATTGTAAAATGTTGTTTAATAGCACGTCACGTACCTTATAACAAAAATTGAAATGTAGCCTGACAACGCATTTTTTCATAATTCGATTTTAACAATTGTTACGCATGCCTGATCAGTTTCAATTTCGAAATTCTAGTTTCAATCTTCAAATGATCTTGATAATTTATTAGGACTTGAGACTTTATAAACGACTTGATTTATTAGGAATGATCTTTTTGTCCTTGAAAACTTTTTTCTAAATCATTTTTCTCAAGCTATTTTCTTTCGAATCAATGCAATAATAACATAATTTTACTTACATTTCCTCCGAAAGTTAACGGTTTTCGAAAAAATGTTTTAAATAAAAAATGTTAGCTTTTTTTATAAGGATCAACTTTATAATTTTAAGTGTTTTTCTAACATTCAACGTTGGCCAAGAATACAAGTAGCTCAAAAATTATCAAAAAAACGAAAACGTTACGTGAAAGAAGTATTATTAATTTATTAGTTTTAAGAAATTCTTAGGGATTGCTTGGTATTTCATCTGCAGCAGAATTAAATTATACTTTAGAGAATAATTAAAATAATAAACCTCATGTGATATTAACATTTAAATTTTCTAAATGTTTTAACATACTTGATTGAATGAATTTGAAATATAATACGGCTACACTTACAGTATATATGTGTTAATAATACAATTAAATGCAAAATATTACATTAAAATATTTAGAAATTTATTACATAATTTATCATTTTCAGTAATTTCTATATATGTGTGTATTATTATTACTAAAATGAATTATAACTACTATATGTGGTTTAGCTTTACAATATACCCAACTAATATGGAAAATTCCATGGAATATGATAGATTAGAGGGTTGTACCTTGATCGTAAAGACCCTCAGTTGATAAAGATGTTAGTTGAAGTCGTTACTGGACGCTCAAAAAGAATACAACAAATTAACAGGGTTTTCAATGTTTTAGTCACATGCCTTGTATTAACCCACGAATTAAAAAAGAAAGAGTGTTATAAGTTTGACCGCTATGTGTGTGTACTGTGTGTTTGTCTGTCTGTGGCATCGTAGCGCCTAAAGGGGTGAACCGATTTTAATCGGAAAGTGTCCTTAGCTATAGCGCCTAAAGGGGTGAACCGATTTTTTTTTTTTTGGTTTCATTTGAAAGGTAATTTATCGGAAAGTGTCCTTAGCTATGATTCAAGTACGAGCTTAGGGTTCCGTACCCGAAAAAGATAAAAAAATTGGAGATTATGACATATAATTTTAACAAATAAATAATAATTGCTAAGGAAATGAATGGTCAAATAAACCTGGCTCAATTCATTCCGAAAAGTGAAATGATAAAATAATTAGGAAATTCAAAACAATAATTAAAAAGAACAAGGCTAACTCAATTTTAATTAAAATATTTCCAAAAATTTGTCCGAAAAAATGATAGTTCTCTAAGTATCCTTTTCTTCTCATCTGATGTCCTTGACCATCATTTTGATATTGATTTAAGAAAGAGTGTTATAAGTTTAAAGTGTTTATCTGTACGTCTGTGTGTTTCTCAGTGGCATCGTTGCCCTTAAACGAAGTTTTCAAAAATTGGCTTACAAGGAATAAATCGCATCTGTCGGGTGTTTTTTAAATTTTGTTAATTTCACTTGTTAGATCATTCGCAAGAGTGGACTGGTGGGGATGATCTGATGCACAGTGTATAAGATTCCACTATTCTTACATAGTGAGTAAGAATATTTGTGCTATTGGAAAAATCACTGAAGATGTCAAGCTGTCAATATGACAGTCATAAGCGGACTTAAATCTTAATGTTAAATTAAAATTTAAAAGTATGAAATCTCCGGCATAAAATGAGGATGAACCCATTTCGATCACAGGTATATGTTTCAAGAACGTCTGCTCAGCCTCTTTTATAGCTCAATCAAATTACTTTTAAAAAAAGGCGAGCTAAGAAGCCACAAATGGACACACTGATACACAGGTTCACAGACACCTTTAACTTATAACACCCCTCTTTTTTTGTCGGTATTTAAAAACAGCAATGGTCTATGAAAATACTAGACCATTTAAAAAGTGGAGAGGATATTTTTTCATTGCTGTATTTTTGTAAAGCATGTAAATGTAAATTGTGACTCAAGGTTCAACAATCTTCCATATTTGACTATAGTTTCCAACATGACACCTACAAAAGTGTCTACATATTGCAGGTATCCTTCTGTTTTTATCCTTTACTTTCACACAAGAGTATAATGTAGACTTGTGTATAATATTGTTGTAGGTCTTGTATGTAGACTGTAGACATATAAATGTAGATAAAGCTAAATTGTTCACAGTATTATTACACCTTATTTCTTAATAATATTATACGTACTGAGTATGTGTAAGTTATGTTACTTTTATATACAGGGTGCAAGAAAGTTGTAATGAAATTCCTAAAATCATATAGAATTAAATCTGGGTTAGTGAGATCTTGATAAGCTGATTCAATATCAAAGCTAGCGTCGTTGGTTTGGTACGGACAATACTTGCACAGAGGGGGGTGTGGTGGAGAAGCAATTTATGAATGTACGCGTTGAATTGGTCATGGCTCGTCAATATCTGGGTCAGGAAAAAGTACCTCGTGATTCGGGGTGAGCCAAACTTTGATTTTCGGGTAAAGCCGTTTATTCATCTGCCGTTGTCACACGTCATCCAACTTTTTTGCCACTCTTCCAGTGTTTTCACGTTTTTCTCTGGCATCGTTCGTGTTGTTACCGCTAGTTTTGAGGTGATGCAGTTTTGTCCTGTCGAATTCTAGTAGCACCACCCCTGCTATAACTAGAACAGCTGCTTCGGAGGCGGCAGGAACAGGTAACCGTGAAGGCTCCATGACGTTGTAGTGCTGATATCTTTCCTTGGTAGATATTCTGTTTCAGGATATCCGCCCATATTTCCACTCCATAAAGTAGGATTGAAAGAACTTCTTGTTTTTTTAGTTCATGGGCCTATTGTATTGGTCAAGATTTTTGATAGGCTGGATAAGGTCTTCTCAGCTATTGTGTAGGCACTTTAAGATGCTCATGAAAGAACAGTTTTTTTGTCTATCGTCACACCTAGGTAACGCAGTACTCTTGTTATCGCCAATGTGGTCTTGCCAATATCCACCTTAAATGATATAGGAAACCATTTCTGATGGGTCATTACAACCATCTCTGTTTTGTGCCTGGCTAGTAGCTATATTTATTTAGTTGAAATTGCGTGGGTGAGCAGGTTAGCCAAGGTGCAGAATTAAAATAAAATGAACACGCTATATGTACATAATGTACAACAAATATGAAACAAGTAATTTTATACATCTCTGGTTTATGTGTGTAATTTAAAATAATATTAAGTCGACATAATACGTTGTTGCTTTCACATATAGAACTTTCTAACTAGGATTTATACGAATAATTTTATAATTATTATAGTTGTGAGCCATCGTTTACAGTTTACATTTACACAGTAAAAGTTGTTGGGCTACAGTTTACCAAGTTACCAACAACAACAGTTGTGTTTGTGTGTATATAGTTCTCGCAGACCAACAATATCATTGAAGGTTTTCTCTTCAACTACTATTTACGATATGCTTGGTTTATTAGAAAATTAAATAAATTTTCGTCGCACAGAATTTACTTTATATAAAATTATTTCTGTCTTCTAATTATTATTTTTAACCTTAATTTTTGCCTTATAATTTGAGTTTAATGGGAAACGACTTATTTACTTGTAAAAAGTATTATAATCGCGAACAAAAGTGTTGCTGTCAGCTACACGGAAAGGAACACCTATTTTGAAAACTTTTTCAGTAAGAAAGCAATTCTTGATAACTATTGACTATGAATAAGAAAACTTCTTTGTACTAGTTTAAACGATTTAGTGTCTCTGTCTATTTATGTTTATGGGTTTGTTTGCATTTTGTGAATATTTCAAGAATTAAAAATGTGACACGGAGTTGTAGGTTTAGGATATCATGTTGTTAAGGCATTTCTAACGACATGATACTAAAAGAAGTTTTGAAATTGCGCAAAGGGGTCGTTTTCAACGTCGTAGGGTTGTATGCATATATGATAGTATGCGTTGTAGCGTTGACAGATTTATTGCGATAATACAACTACTATTTAGAGGACTATATATTTTTTTCTTTCTAAAATATCGCGTTCTCACTCTGTTCGATAGATTTTTCAAAACATTTACATAATATTGGACCCGACAGACGTTGTCCAGTTGTCCAGTGGAAACGTAACTCCAATTCATTAATATCTGTACTATGCTTAATCTGCCCGGTAAACCCATCCCGCTCAAGCTATGCCACTAAACCCATCTCGCTAAGCCCATCCCGGTTAACCCAGCCCACTTAACCCATCTCGTCAAACCCATCCCGCTAAACCCATTGCACTAAACCGCTATTTTAGTTTTATATATTGAACAGATAACGGCCTGGAATTCGTCCTGAATGGAGCCTTCTCTAGTAAATTCCTATTCGCAATACCTGAATAATAATAAATAACACCTTAAGACTATTAAATACACATTGTACATAGTAAGTTGTAATATAATGTAATATATGATTTATATTACCTAAATCTAAACCATGCTCAGACCCACTTGAACACACACACAAAATTTCATCAAAATCGGTCCATCCGTTTAGGAGGAGTACAGTGACTAATATCTACAAACAAGTATATAATAGATCTCTAATAAATTCAAACCAAAGATGTTCAATGTAATTCATTTCATTTTGCAGACACAAAAAAAAAGATTTGCGTAACGTTATATCAGAAAGTGTCTGATTAAAAACTAATCTGAGCGAAAACAAAACCTGCGACCTGTGACATTCAAACCCGATGTTGTGGTTTTTGTTTAGTACTTCAGCAATTACTTCGAATAAAGCGAATTTGGTGTACTATGTCTGAAATGCCTCTATTCAATTATGTATACCAAGGTAAAATGTTTTTCTTAGATTATACGAATGGTTTTAAATAAATTTAATAAGAAACTTCTATTTTAAAATTTATTTCCATATTATTAATACAGAAAATAGAGGTACAATTTTCTGATACATTATGTATATACGATAGAATATGATATAACATATTTCATAATAAAATATATTCGAATATCGAATCGAAACTTATATTTCGTAATGTTAAAACTTCATCGTTCATCTTTTAAACTATATGTCTATATGTATATTCATACATTTATTATAAATTATAGTAAATAATTTATGGCATACCAAAATTGAGTTCCATTTGTGGAAAATAATATAGAGAGAACCAAACGGTAACATCTGGTAGATAGATAGTGTTTGGGATATTTTCTTTTTGTTCTGTGAAAACAGGAATTTGCTATTGATTTCCATATCATATATTGTAAACAATCAGATTATATACAATGATCATAAAATTACAGTATTGCTATCTTCGAAACAAAGGATTTTAGAAATCAAAATTTTCAAAAGTTGGTCTAATTTTGAAGTAGCAGTTTAAAATTTTCATCCTTTCACGAAAATGCATACAGGTATAGCTTCAGTAAAAGACATCATTTTTTTGGTGAGAAGAATACATTTCTTAGGTGAGTTTCCATTCTTCACTTCTTTGATACAAATTCTTCTTTTACTCGGAACTCAGGTTTATAAATACTAAAGAAATGATTCAAGCTACAATTAGAGATTTTTATGCCTTGGCAATCTGTAAATTTTCTCAAGAACATAAATTGAAAATTAAAACATTTTCTGTTCTCATAAAATATACTCGATAAATGAATTAAATGTAATAAAAGCGTCATTCGTCATATAGAGCGGAAATCCACAAAAACGACTATTCTGATAAGATAAATGTACTTATCACATGTTTGGCAAATTCTTCAAGGAAAGGAAATCAACTCAAACAAGAATTTAAAATCATTCCAGCTTAATTTGTCTAATACCTCAACAAGTGAAAACAAACAATTGACTGAGGAAATTGTTGAAATACCATGTACAGTGTTGATAACATACATACTATACAATTTGAGCATAATTTGCGCTGTCACGGGTATACAGTGATATTTACGAAAAAATGTTTCAAACAAAAGTTGTTTATTTTTTTATAAGGAATATTTTTTATAGTTAAACTTTTGTTGTATTTCTAACGGTTTACAAGATGGGTCCTACGGACCCAAGATCCATTTGGCCTATGTTGCTCATTTACGAACTTAACCTCACTTTTTACACTCTCAGTACTCTTTAAAAATTTCAGTTTGATATCTCTTTTCGTTTTTGAGTAATCATGATGATAGATGGACAGACGACAGACGACTGGAAATGGACTAATTAGGTGATTCTTTGAACACCTATACCAAAATTTTGTTCGTAGCATCAATATATTTAAGCGTTACAACTTGAGACTAAACTTAAAATATACTATGTATATTTCATATATACTTGGTATAAAAATATAGTTTATTTTAGAAACTGAACGGGCTATTAAAAAAAGTCTTATCTTCTTTATCGTTTCAGTCCTATCAATTTTCTAAGAATTTATTTATGAAGGAAATTTGTGATTCTTTTTATCGACCTTTTTGTTAGTTTGGAAGATTTGAAAGATGTTGTCGAAATAATTATGTGAATAATTTACGAAACTGATCATCATAAAGAAAATTGAATTTCCAATTGAACACCAATCTACTATTTCTACCTACATTTCACAAGCAAATGTACTTTAAACAGAAATTTTGAATAATAAATGTTCTCTGTCAGACAACTATTTAATATTTTCAATAATAAGAATTATTTTCGATATATAATTGATAAATCAATGGGGAACCATCGTAGAATATAGATACAAGAAAACATATGAAAAAAATATAATTAAATCACGCATTCTCATCGCGTGAAATATTTCCGTAATACATAAAATTTAATTTGGTTTTTTTTTCTGTGTATTTTTTTGTATATATGGTCTATATGCTATGTGAAAATGGAAAATTAATAGGAATGTTAACAACAAGGAAGCACTTATAATAATAAATTCAAATTGTAATATGAACTAATTTTCCGGAAAGTTATTATATCATATTTTTTTTTATATCGTGTAATGTATACACTTACTAATAAAAACCGAGAAAAAATCTAACGATTATAAAAAATTTTCATGCTATGAAATTATATATTTGTTAATATATACCGGGGTGTTAATTATATGTTTGAGAATTAGTAGAATAAAATTTGGAATAATACATCCTATTTCGATTAGCATAGTCATAGATACACTTCCAGAAATCACTATGATACATAGTTATTTTAAGTTCACAACTTTTTTTTGTATCTACAGCAATTCTTTAAGTGGTATGTACAAGGCTCGGAAAATTTTCAATTTCCTCCGCATAACCAATTCAAAAACAGCTTTCCCTGACACTTAATTTGAGGAGGACAAAACGATTTGCATTTTTTATTCAATTTTCTGCCGGACGTAGTAACAAAGAAGTAAATATTCATTAAATTAAAAAAAATGCCATTTACATGATTTTTTGTAGATTTAAAGATTCTTAGGGTGTTAGGTTAGGTTAGGTAATATTGGCTGTCCACGAGGGACACACTTAGGCTATAGAGCCCATTGCTTTACCATATATGTGTTTTACCACCTTTCCGCTGATATTTTCATTTATCAGCACCTCAATTTTATAAGCTGAGTGTATCTCCTTCATGCATATACCATGCACTACACCAGCCCATCACAACTATTAATTATATTAATCAATTTCTGTAGATGTGATTATCAACGACACTATATGCTGATGGGCGGATGACTACTCAAGACATTTTCACTTCTTAGGTGATGTAAATCATATTAGAAAAGGGTGTAAATATTTCTTATTACGAGCAGACTTCCCCACATCAGAGATTTTATCTTGGATTTTTAATCTCACATTGGAAATAATACTAATCATGAGCAAAACTCGGCACTGCCTCTCTATCGATAAGTAGTGCCCTTAAAGAGAGAAACGTCAACTCGTCGCTCCTTTTTTTATTAACATTTTTACAGATGTACACACAGGGAAGACTTTTTGTGTTTGGTTAGGGAAGGTGGTAGCAGCCCACTGAAACTAAAAAAATATTTCCAGTTTCTCCTAATCTAATGATTCGCATCTAATTTGAAAATTAACTCCATGTATATTATAATGAGATAAGTTTAATATTTTTGTAAATAAAATATGTTTTAACATACATTTCTATAATCTAATGTATCCAACAAAGATAGAATTCGCTTGTGCATACTTATTTATTTGCAAGCACTTGGGAGCTTACTTTGCTAATAACTAACAATATTTGAATTCTACAAGGAAAAAAAAATGAATACAAATAAAATAAAATGTTTAAAAATGAAATGGTGGTGAAAAATAAAAGAAAATTAAATCACTCATAGAAAATATTTTGTATTATTTTTATTTTATTTTTTGTTCGATGGTGATGAAAATATAATATATTTATTCATTTCTTTTTATTTTGATATTGTGAGTATTTTTTTGTTTTGTATGCGTAAAAATTTGTTTATTTCAATTTTTTTTTTGAAGTACAAGTGATTTAAAAATCACTAAACATAGCAACAATTCATTAACAATCTAAAGATAATTATATTGTCCTTGAGACTTTGTGGACCTATGTGTTTTTTATGTCCTGGGCGGAAGAAGCGTCTTATATAAAAGCAACTTTGTTTCTACCTTTTTTTTTCACCTGATTCGGAAAATTTTTGACTACGTCTCCAAGCTTTAAATTGAAAGATATCAGTTTTTTTTAGAAGCTTTGATTTAACTTCTAATATTTGTATGTATGTTTCTATGTTCGGGTAAAATTTTGCAACTTTTTTCCACAACCATTGGGCTGAAATTTTGCATGGTTAGCTAAATGACGTCATTCTAAATCCAATATGACAAACAAGATAGCAGACTATTTAGTTTTTATTTACATCTATGATATTGGTATCAAATGAAAGAGTTTGCTGAGAAGAATAACATATGTAAATCGGATGACAATACATTTTAATTTTAAGCATGTTTTGATTTTCTCCTCGCTTCCTCCGTAATTGATATACCTACTTACTTGTTTTAGTTTTAAATTAAAGACTTTTCAAAGTATAAAATTATATTGTACTTAAAAGCAGAAAACAAGTAGTCACACCTAAAGGACTATTTATAGAAGCTTGAGATGTTTGGAATCATCCTTGATATTTTCAATTGAGCACTTCTAGCTTTTGACTCATAGAAAAAATTATTTTTGACATTTTGCGCAATAAAATTCGTGTAACTACGAAATGTGAGTGTAGATTATTGAATCATTCTGTAAACATAATAATTATTAAATAATTTAAATCGTTTAAAATTTATATATTTAAGCTCTCTTGAATCATTGAAATTGAATTGCAGCTATTTTCCCGAGTTATTTTCAATGTAAATGCAACAAATAAGTTAGAATTATTGAATAAATTTTTCAAATACATTGTTTATTATGTGGTCAGTAGCTTATTATTGTGGCAAAGTAACATAAGGGTTGGGTTATGCTTATAGCAGGCAGCTTTAAATGAAATTTAAGGCAGCTTTATTGAATTTCCTGCCTGTTTTTGGAAATAATTTTTCTTTTTCTTTTCTTGATTATATTAAATTAGTATTAATTATGTTTTTTCTTGATTTTTTGCAGGTACGTTCCAAAGAAGATAATCAAACATCTAATCCCGCCTCGAGTAATATAACATTTTTGAAATGTATTTAATATGAATAGCTTAATTTTATCTAAGCTATATGGGTAAGCTACTGTCGAAATTACGTTGTTGGTCAGGAACACCGCCCAAAGTCCCTAAAATACATATCCTCCCACGTAGTTTCCTGATAAACTGTAAGTATTAATTTAAGGCAGATATCGGTGTTCGCAAAACCATCGCTTGTCGAAAGCTACTCTAGATTAAAGAATCTTAAAAAACTAAGTGGCTCTATTAAATCATCAGCTAGACTTATTAGTTTAATATCATGTGCGTTTGGTATGAGAGGGAATACAAAACGATATAACTTAAGCACAAATACCATAAGGCTCTTCAACTTTTAAAATTTAACGAAATTTCCAGAATGTTCAAAGCAACCGCATGGACTAGACAGAAAAAAATACAATAATACATGATAAAAACTTACAAAAAAAGAAAGGACCATTGAGACACAAAATAACACACCAAATAAACATTTTTATACTAAAAACAAATACTTCAAAATACATTTTATATCCTAAATATAATAATTCAAAGCTTTTTTTCTCAAACACACTAAATATTAGAAAAAAGTTTCCTTTTTTTCTAAGTTTTAGTTTTAATATAAAAAGTTTAGTTCTTTTTTTCGGTTTAGTGTTCCGTTAAATCTTCATTAGTCAATGCGGGTATATACGAGCAGTTTTATTGCTGTTAATGTGATTGAAATGTTTGTTGGTTAAAAGCCAAAGCCAAAAGTAGGATAAATATTATATTTTGAGAGAAATGTATTTTATAAAAATATTTTGATCGAAAATTATCGAGTGAAAAAGTAAATTCTCAGAATAAAGATACGTTTTGCCCCACAAAATTATTTATTTGGTAGTTTTTGAGATATCACCGCTGTAAATCATATACGAAAAACTTTTATATTGAAGCGAGTCTGTGTAGATATTTCGAAAATTCCCAGCTGATTACATGTTTGTGTTTTTTGGGTCCTAGTTATTCTAAATTATCTAAGGACACAACGTTGACGTATCGGCAGAAAAATTGTTTCGAGTAAGCAATTTTTAGCAATTTCTTCTTCTTGGAAAGGAGAAGAAATTGTCTGTATTTCCTGTTAAGGAAGTAATTGTGCTAAGAAGATATTATACAAAGTCTTTTAACTACTTTAACTACGAAATGTAATTATATAATTCAATTTCCAAACCTTCGAACCTTGAGTGTTGTGGTTTAGTCTCATTTAAAGGAATTTTTTCCCGCAAACATATTCATAAAATAAACAAACTCTTCTGTGTGGATTAAAATGTTTTTAATGTTCTCATCGTGTTTAGTGTTTGATGAGGCTGGGAGTGCTGTGTCTGTTTTTGGAGGGAGGTGTGGTTTTTTTTTTACAAGAACAATAATAATAACATAATATATGATATAGACAAAGTACTCATATGAGAAAAATGAGGAAAAATAAAGGAGAAACAAAACAAATAAATAAACATCACACATACCAGAAAAAACTCTGTAAGCAGCAAAACAGAAAAAAGTCACATTTCCTCATCATGAAACACCTCTTATTATTCGAACCATTTTATTGAGACATGTAAATATTTATAGGGTGCACCTTTTTAATATCTCGAGGTGAGTATTTCACTGAAAAATTTTTGTATAGCAGGGAAACATTGGTAAGCTGGTAAATGATCGAGGAAATAGATTAAAAGAGATAAAAAACTTATCCTGCATCAATTCGCCAGAAACCAAATAGAAAAAGAAAAGGAAACTAGAATTGTAAAGGAAAATTTCCAAAAAGCACCAAAAAGCACTTCCTTATGATTAATTTAATTCACTTATAAATTTTTGGCACATCTCTATTTATAAAAAGATAAGAAGCCGCAAGACCCTGAAAACAAGGAAAATATATGATATTACGGTATAAAAAAAGGGAATGGAGATGCAACATTGCCATTCCAGGAAAACCTCAGCATAACGATACTTTTCTGCAGGGATCCCATCCAAATAGCAGAAGTGAACTCGTACTTTTATAACATCAATCCACTTACCACAGGTAAACCTCATAAATCGTGTCTTGCAGGTTATAAAACGAATTTCTAATCCACCTCAGCTGTTCTCATTGACTTTTAATACAATACATCTACTTAGTACCTTACATTGATTCCATGTTTTAAATGGACATCCCAAGTCTACATTTTCCGATGCTAAAAAAACAATGATCACATTATGTACCAACCATAAAAAAATTTATATCCCTACACCACATTGATAAACAGAAAAAATTCCCTAACCATGTAGTGAGCACGTTTATACATTAAATTATGAAAATAATGTAGTTTTTATTTTTATAGATGTCAAAAATATTATTATTAATACACAAACGTGGATAAAATATACAAGGGTATTATATGTTTATATACAGTCTTGTTAATCCTATATTTGTCAGGTTAAGAAATAATGGATCGCGAGAACAAAAAGTTTTTTTTGTTTGGTGGTTTTGTATTTATCAAAAATTAAGACGTCATTATATTTTAGATAACCTGCGTATAGAATAACTACAGCGCCAATTTAAAAGTAGCGATAAAATATGTCTAACCAACTTGCAGATTGTAGCATTCGTTGATTTATTTTGATTTCTTGGAATTCACTTATAGCCAAATGCAAGATGCATACCTGATATATCAGTGAAAATACGTACCAATTAGAAATATACGATCTAGCGAAATCGATACATAACAAGATAAGTTGTTCGATAGTTGGACAAGAATAACTACTACACGATTTCAGCCAATTTGCGATTTACAGCACTTTTGCTTAAATTTTGGTTCCCTAATCACACCTTTTGGTATAAGCATGCCAGAAAGTGAAATATGTCTCAATATCTGAATCGATTAAGAAGAATAGTTCAAATTTGATAAAGTTTATTCGTCGGGAAAACTTGATATATCAGAATCTAAGTTTATGTCAGTTGGATGCGCAAAGTACAAAATTGTGAATTTTTTCAAAATAAAAATATTTCAATCTCTGAGGGAATTCACTTAGCTAACGTAGCTCCTGCGCTACGAATTTTTTCAATAGATGAGTTTGAAGTAATTAAAAAAACTTTTGTAGCTTTGTTTCTGTAACAGATCTCTAAGGAGTGAAGTGCTAGTGATTATATTTTTAATGTGATGGATGAACTTGATAACTATTTTATTTTTTATCAATATTTTTCTGAAAAAAATCTCGATTGTATTGGTCGATGTGTTCCATTTATTACAACGCTTTTTTCAACGATGGCCCCATATGTCGCTCACTGAGCTCATCGGTTCGCGCCTACGTCGCCTTTGATATCAACAATAACAAAACAAAAAAATGCAAAACGAAAATATGATTTATTCTTCGAAATATATCGTTCGTTATATAATAATAAATACGAATGCTCTCGATTCCCTATTTCTTAACTTTTTTTTCTCTTTTCAATGACGCATAATATTACTTTCCTTTTTTATTTTCTGTGTATAAACAAGAATAGAATTATTATTTTCTTGTGAACTCACATTTAAATCAAATCAGTTTTTGTATATAATACTATATACAATCGAATCGACTCGACTACTATATCGTCGAGTGTTTTCCAGAATCTTTTCATCTACGTACTTTATTTTTATTTATAAAAAAAAAAAAATAATAAAAGAAAAATAAATTTTCATTCACTATAATAGTAAACAGTAAGTGCATAGATGTCTATACTTTAAAGTAGATAGCTTACAAAAACTGTTAAACTAAGAATTAAAAGTACACAGTACATACAGTATTTGTAGGAATGTAACTTTGCGATTCTTGGTTCGTTTGTGCTCCAGCCTGACTCCTTGTTAGGAAGAAGGAGTAACCTCCAAGATCTGCCAGAATATCTAGAACAGAGGTTCTCAAACGTATTTTGTCTATCGCCCACTTCGAGAATCAATTATTTTTCAGCGCTCCCTACATACAATTTTTACCCGATATTTTATGTTTTAATGTGTATTATAATATTAATATTAAATTACGAATTAGCTTTACCACACCCCCCTGTAGCTCTTTTGCGCCCATAAGGAAACGTTATCGCCCACTTTGAGAGACACTGTTCTAGAACAATAATCCTCATTAAAATGTCGTATTTTTGGCAATAATAAAGTAAAATAGAAAAATTTTGTATGTTTTGAAGGTATAAGGTTTGTAAACATACCTAATTAAAGGAAAATTGTGCAGTGTCGCTTGCATATTCACTTTTCGAGAATGAAAAATCATACGTCTATGATTATTGTCAGTTCAACCAATAGATGCTTTGTCGTAACGAGGTTATTCGATCACTAGATTTTACTCTTCATATTTGTTCATACCGGGTGCCTACTATGAAAATCGATTCCGTAGGATTCTTATGTAGAGTCTTAGAGTATATTGGAATAACGTATTTTTAACAAAACACATTCCACGTTCCTTTTTAATGTAGTATTAATACATTTTAATGATAAAGTTAGTATAAAAAATGCATCCTAGCTTTATATCTATAATCATCCTAGCTTTATATCTATTTAACCTTTCTAAGTTGAATATCTACATCTTTGACAGTGTATTACTACTATTACAGTAAACCAATCATATAAGAACAGAATGTGTGTCGTATATGCTGGAGTATCGTCTCTGCATCCTGTATTTAAATTCCTTGTTTGCCAATAAATGTAAAAAAGTTATTATTTTTTTTCTACTTTATTTCATGTCATTTTCCTATCGAGTTTGATTCAGATCAGTTGGAAAGAAAGTTTTTAATGAAAATTTCGATGTTTTCACACAAAATTTCAAATATTTTGGCAGCTTCTTATCATTTGAAAAAGTTGAAAAATATTATTAAGGATGCATAAGCTGAGTGGAAAAGAAAAGTTTAAAAAATAAAGAGACCTATAAAAAGGCTCCAATTAAAATCGGTAGATACAGTCTTCCGTAGTAGGATTGTCCCATATTAGTACTTTGGTAACTCAACTATAATATGGGCAGGCAAAAACCTCTTTTACCACAAAGGTTAGGTTAGAGTGGCTGTCCTGGAGTGGGACACACTTAGACCATAGGGTCCGTTGTGATATCATTAAGGGGTTGTACCATCCCCGGACACTACTCCATGAACCATTTGGAGCTGTTTAAGAACAGCAAGGGGGCTTTGACGTCGACTGACTTTAGGTCGGAGAGGTCGTCAAAGGGAGGCTGACTCAAGTAAATCCATCTCTTCATGACAAGAGCTGGGCAGTGACAGAGAAGATGAGACATTGTCTCCTCTTCGTCACCACTGTGACAGGTCCTGCAGTAGTCGTGATACACTGCCAGGCCTAAGCGTTCAGCATGCCTGCCGCCCAGCCAGTGTCATGTGATAGTGACAACAACTTTGCTAACAGAGGCCCTGGAAGGGATTTAAGAACTTGGGAACGCCTGCGATTGTACTCTAACCATATCTTTCTTGTTGTACCACAAGTATGTTCTTCCCTACATTTAAGATTGGCCTTTTTTAGGATATCCCCTTTCAGGAGTTACTTGCAGTTCGCAAATGAAAATTGAACTACCACAAAAGACAAGCAACAAATTTCCCGAAAACATTGAAAAACCGCATTTGCATTCACCTGGCATTAAGGACAAGGTTAAAACCTCATTATTTTTTAAGTAACGGACTTACCTGTATCAATCATGTAAAAAACAAATTAAGAAAATCATACAATCTTTACTTCATTATGGGCTCACGATCGAATAATTCTATTAAAAATATAAAATATTGACATGATATATTTAAAAAATGATAATGACCATTAACATCATCGCCATGCCGCGGCCGACTTGTTGTGCTTATGTTATACATATGACAACATATTACTTGGCACGTAACTATATCACCATACACATCGAACCTATCAAATGCTACTTACTACCACCTCATAAGTTTAAAAATAATTTTTTTATAAGATCATTTTAAAGTGTATTCATATTTTATTTATTTATAATCTGTGCCAAGGTCTAAAAAAAACTTTAAACGTATAGAATTCAAGGTATTTTTAGTTTATTTGAAAATGCAATTTTATGAAAAGGTGAAAAAAAGTATTTGTAATGATTTTGGTTAAAATTTGTTTATATCGATTTCAAATCTCATTAACTATCGTTGAATATAATTGGTTGTGGAGAATAATTGTTCTCACTGTCGGGTGGTCGATTATCTTCTTAGTGTTATAAAAAGAAAGAAGCAGATATTCTTCAATTTTAAGCTGGCGATGCAATTAAACATTTCCCGGATCAAAAACATAACAAGTGTGACAAAATGATTGGGAGGTGTCGTGGAACACCCGATAGGAACACCCAACTATTTTCCTTTCGTATTTCTGAAAATTTAAGGTATTCAATTTTAGAAGTCAAATACTTGTTTGATTTTTTAAAGAATTTAGTTTTATAGCTTTTATAGTATTAGTTTAAAAAAGACATACTTCTTATTTGGTAGTCAACCCAATATGTGAGTACATTACGTTTGGATAGGATATTTATTATGAGATAACATACAAATTGCATTAACCTTACTTAAATTATCTGTGTTTTCTTTAACTTCTGAAAACTATCAGAACTCAACTTTTTTAAATGATAAAACATTTGACAAAAAATACAAATTGACAGTTATAAAAATGTTGTTGAATTTTCTCAAAATTCATGGTAACTTGAATCGATTGAAAAAGTTTTAGTTTCCTAAGAAACTAAGATGTCGGTTTTTGGTGTCGGTTACAGTTTTTTTGGTTTAAATTCTCTACCAGCAAACAAATATCTTGCGATTAGGAACATAGTTCCAATGACTACAACATTGCTGAACTACCTATGAGACTATGGTAACATAAATTTTTGATTTAGATGAATGCTTACTTTATCACTACATAGTATAAAACAAAGTCGCTTTCTCTGTCCCTATGCCCCTATGTCCCTTTGTATGCTTAAATCTTTGAAACTACGTAACGGATTTTGATGCGGTTTTTTTTAATAGATAGAGTGATTCAAGAGGAAGGTTTATATGTATAATAACATCCATTAAATAGTGGAGAAGTACTGCTATTTTTGAGGTTAATAGTTAAAAATGTAAAAAGTAAATAAGTAAAAATGTAGTGTATGAATTTAGATATTCCAAAGATAGCAGGAAATCTTCATGGTATAGGGAAAGGGGAATTGTTTTACTCCAAATTTAACGCGTGCGGGCCACGGGCAGTAATGAATAAATCAAAACTACTGGATCGATTTTAATCACATAGGCTATATATTTTATACCCGTGCGAAGCCAGAGCGGGCCGCTATGTTTTTATATACAACGTTCACAGTTTTTCTGTAGTGTATTTAATATCAGCATTGCACCCGTGCAAAGCCGGGGCGGGTCGCTAGTATCAAATATTTCATAGCTGGGATGTTCGCTTCGTGCTTACCCTAGATTTTACTTCATTACATGTTTACAGAATAACGAAGATTTTCAGCATAAACACTATAAAAAGATTTTGCCAATGAAATTCTAGAGAACGAAAAGGTGTAAAGAATTTTTAAAATTCACATTAACATTTATGAAAGGTGTATGAGCACGGAAGGCTGTAAAAATTATCCAGATCATTTCATTTTATTTCTAGTGTGATATTTAGTGTAAAATTTTAGACTTTTCCTTTTTTGTATCATACAATTTTCATCTTTTTCATACATTATGAAAATTGTCTATTTTTATGTTGACTGTGTCATAAAACATTTATTCAAAATTTATTACCATCATGTAAATCTGATTTTAAAGTAATTTTTCTCGAAGTCAATATAAATTTTATTTTAGTAAATTACTATTTATTTACATAATTGTTATGACTGCATTTTAAAATGCAATAAAATATACATTTTATATAGTAAATGCAATCATATAATTAATTTATTGATAAAAAATTGTTGTTTTCAACACGTAAATCGAAATAAACAGTTTACAAGTGTATAATTTGAGTAGATTTTAAGAAGAACTGTGTCCTCTTGAGAGCTTAAATTTTTTGAACGGATTAATTGTAGCAGTTGACTAAAACTGACACATTTTAAATGATATCTTCAAAACTTTTCTACAAATTTTGTTCAAAAACAATAATACCTTAATTTACGATGAATTTTTTCTTACCAAGAAAACGGTTCCTACCCCTCTTGTTAAAAACACAAAACGTAAAGAGCTTATCCATTTGTTTTGATAAGCTTAATTTACTGGTATAATTTTCTGGTATCAATAACAGAACACTCTGTATATCGAAAAATTTTACTCTTAATTTTCGTCTTATAACTTTCCAATAAGAGAAGGAACGTATGTTCGTGGTGGTAATTTTTTTCGTCATCGATATCGCGAGAACAAAAAGTGGTATCGACTTTGTTGAGGTGTACATCGAAACGTTTTAACAGAAATATGACCCGAAAGGAATTTCATAACATTTGGTTGAGCCGTTTCGAGATGGAGGAGTTTTTGTTTTAAATTTTTTCCTGATTGATATCGCGCGAAAAAAAATGATGTCGACTTCGCCGGGGTGTCGATTAAAGCGTATTAACGGCAATATGAGCCGAAAGGTATTTCATAACATTTGGTCAAGTCGTTTCGTGTTGGACAAGTTTTTTTTTTTTTTTTTTAATTCTTTCCTAATCAATATCGCGCGAACAAAAAATGATATCAACTTCATTAAGGTGTGGATAGAAGCCTCAGAAGAATATGTCTTGTTTTCTCAAGTTCTAACAGAATCTATAAATAAAATTCGAAACAGAAGTCTCAAGTATGATCATATATTCACATTTTGAGAAAGTATCTGAATTATAAAATTAGTGGTCAAGCATTTAAGAATCACACCCACCACGACTTGTTATTTATGTTAATAAACTTGAACTGTTTATTTTAGAAAATATCAATTAATAAAACATTTATAATTATGACAAAATATAAATAATACACTTTTAAACTGAAAAAAAAAAAAAAAACATTTGGCAAAGAATTTGCCAAGTTATGTATATTGAATTTTCTTTGGACTGTGTCAAGTACACATAAAAACTATTATGAAAATATTTTGGACCACATTTTGTGTTTTATAGTCATTTTCTTGTTGAATTGAAAAAATATTTGTAATAAATTTCAGTGTCTCATCGTTTTTCGTGTGATTAGTTTGAGTAACGTGTTTTTGATGTTTTTTGATGATTTTATGTAAAATATTGTAAATATTTTTACATTTTAAGAGAGTGTTAACAGTGCTAATTATTGCAGTGCGAAGATAATAAATAAAATTTATACTTTACTTATACGTTTAAATAAGAAAAATTATTTTAAAATGATTATTGATATTTAATGTCGTAAATTTGTCTTGAAAACAAATGTTTGCGATTGATTATATTACCAACTTTTTGATAATTATCGAATTAATTTTGAAAGTGTGAAAGTATAATGAACGTGACTAGATAGTGAATTGAGTGCAAGGTTTTCAAAAGAGTTTATAAGTTTATTACGTGTCTAAATTATCCTTTTGTTGTAACGTTCGGGTGCTGAAGAAGTGATGGAGTCAAATTTTTGTGATTCTCTTTATCTGCCTTTTGAGGGTTGCTAAAGGTAATTTTTGTAATAAAAATGTGGCGTCAAAAAATCAGACAAGTTTATAATATATTCAGATATTTTTAACTCCCGACTAAAAAAGAGGGGTGTTATAAATTTTATTATGTTTGCGAATCTATGTTCTGATTGTCGGTGTGTCTGTCTGTGGCATCGTAGCCCATCAACGGATTTATAGATTTTGATTTTTTTTAAAGATAATTGAATAGAGAGTGTTATAGTAATGTTTTAAATACGAGTTTCGATTTTCGTACCCGAAACAACTAGAAAAGATGACCTACAAACGACTAAAAAGGTCTCTTTAAAAAGCTGAGATATAAAAGCTAAAAACTGTGATCATTTTACAATTTTATGAGATTATTTTCAGCCAATATCGTTAATTTATCATTAGACAAAAAAAGAAAGCACTAAAAACGGATTAACTGTCAATTTTTTTTTAGCAGTAAGACTGATCGGAACATGGTTTTTGGCATTCGATTGAAAGCTTTTATAAACTTTGTGCAAAAAAGTGGCGGAAGAGAAATAAAAAACTGGAAACTAAATATCGATGTATCGATGGATGGATTGAGTCTAACTTTGTTACTTCTGAGTTTTTTAGGCTGCTGAACTCGAATATCATAACAAAAAGCCTTCAAGGTATCTTGTATTGAGGGCGGGCAGTATTTCGGAACATTACGACAATATGTAACATATTTCGTCAATACTTGTTATTCCTAGGTTTTCGGAGATGATGGATACAAATATGACTACGTCAATAGCCCCTGTGGTACCTGATGACAAGGGCGGGAAGTATAAACTTCATATTTTGGAATTTTACGAAAACATATTACATATTTCGTCCCTGGGCGTCTCCCTTTGGCTGTTCACCCTTGGCATCAGGCACCTTGATGGCCATTTTCGTTATGATGTTCGAGTTCAGCGGTATCAGAAACCCTCGGATTACACAATTAGACTCATTTTCATCGATATTTAGTCACAAATCGAATGTCAAAAACCGCAACCCGATACATCTTACTGTTTAAAAAATCGACAGTTCATTCCTATATTTCCTCGACTACATATAGAGTTGCTGAAAATTTACATTTAAATTTTTATATTAAACATACAAAATATGTTTATTTTTATTTTTTATTTTTTGTGAAATTTGGATAAAAAAAAAAACAATTAAATAATTCAAATTTAGGCTAAAGCTCCTTAAATTTAATCGGTACGTTAATGACAACTCTCCCCTAAACGCTGTGTCATGAACAAACATTTGATAGCACATCCTGTTTTCTGTAAAGGTTTTGTTATTTGTCAATCAATGCGAAGCACGCTGTATTGATTTTAGACATATTGAAAGGGTTTTTATACTTAAAATTCAAAATACCATCTATATATACATAGTAATAATAATAGTGATATAGCAGAATTTTCATTATTATTTTACTTTCAAAGTTCAAATTTTCGATGAAAAACTTTTCACAGAATATATATATAAATAATACACCACAATCTATTGTATAGATAAATTTTGTCAACGAACTTTTGTCATTATTTAAATAATACACGACTTTGATTACGAAAGTTTCTAACTGTTTTGTGTTGTATTTGTTTATTGGGTGGGCTAATTTTAATGGGTGTTTTTTAAATATGCTTATTATCAATCATAAATTTTCAGAATGGTTTTGTTAAAAAAAAAAAAATGCAAGAATTCGAGAAGAATTCAATTTTGTAATATCATAACATATCAAGAATATTGTAAGAGAAACTAAAATTACTCCTGCTGATTGAGTTGAATATTCGCACCGTGCATGAGTTTTATAGGAAGCGTTTCCATGGTAACGATACACTGCTTTATTAAAATAATTTTATGGATTGCATTAGTGACTTACATTGTAAATCCAAGATTATTTTCTAACAAATTTAATTAAGTTATGATAATTTACATTTAAAAAATAATATTAGTGCAATTTGGTCTCTTATTTTCACAATTTTTAATGCAACAAGTTTATTTAATTGTTATTTTTCAATAATTTTAATTTGACATTTACTATAACATTTACATGTAAAGAATTGCCAATTAGTCATAACAGCCCCCTTTAACTCTAAAATTATCCACTAGAAGCGCTGGCGTCGATTTGATTGTCCCTACTATGACTACGCACACAACGAATAGCATACACAGTCAATGCTACTGCATTACGGATTTCTATCAGAAGAAAAGGGTAAGTGACTGATTTCTAGATAGAATATCAGATTAGATGATATTTATAAAGCTTATAAAATGTGTTTATTTTGAATTAATTTTAATCCCCGAGCCAAAAAAGAGGGGTTTTATAAGTTTGACAGCTATGCGTGTCTGTCTGTCAGAAGCATCGTACCTCCTAAACGGATGAAGCGACATTGATTTTTTTTTTAATGGTAATTTAATGGGGAGCGTTCTTAGTTATGTTTCAACTGCAGGTTTAGGGTTCCATTTTCGATAACAACTATAAAAGAGGTGCTGATTTTCTAACAGCTGAGCAGATTATCTTGAAATATAGCTAGGAACACTTTCGATCAAATTACCTTTCAGACAAAAAATGTCAAAATCGATTAATCTGTTTAGGAGCTACGATACTAGAAACGATTCGATCAGACCTGATTTTATGTCGAGGGTTCCTTAAACTTTGAAATTTAATATTATTATATCATGATTTCAGGTTCCCGTGGAACAAATACCACGGGAATTAGCTATTTGTTTTATCATGATTTACACGGTTCCACCCTCAATTGGATGTCGTGTTCGTATATCCTTAATAATATTCAAAGATTATTATTAATAATATTTGTTGATTTTATATTTTATATACAAAATTTGTAATATAATAGTTTAAGGTTGTAGGTAACTACATATTATTCACGAAATTTCTAAAAGCTACACTTTGTATTTTCCAAGAATATTCTGCAATATACGTATAATTTAATTAATAAAACAGTCTAGCGTATCAGTTTACACAAGAGTTCGGGCGGATTTGACCGGCGGCATGGTACCTAGAAATGATACATAAAATGGTTTTCTTTGGTCATGTAATAATTTCCTTTTATCAGATTATTATGGGAAATGAACCTTTGAGATTTTGATATAACTGTATTTCCAATTTCTGTCTTTTGCATGATGACATAATGTGGTTTTAGTGTACCACACTTTATAAATAGTTTTCACCGTTGATGACTTATTAAATAATGTCACTTTCAGTGACGATATCTTTTCATATATGTAAATAGGAAACCATACAAAATTGTTGCCTTATTTGTGATAGATATGTTCGAGTAAGATATCTTTAAATAAAACTCCTACACGGTTAGTAATATTAAATATGCAACTATGAGAGGAGTTTAACCAAGGACATGTTGTCTCAACAAAAATTGATCTTAACAGATAATGCGTGACATATTTCATTTGATACGAAATTTGCAACTGTGTATGGTAAACAAAGTCGGAACGAGATAAAAAAGAACGCAAGACTATAATTCCATTTATTTATTTAGAATATCGATACCAGATAAGTTATTATTTCTTTGTGTTAATTTGAAGCTTGGGAGTGCAAAATTTTCACAGTGAAAAATAACACACAGCTACCGGAAACTTTTACATTTTATACGCTGGCCGCAGGAACAAGGCTGAACGGTGATGTAATCAGAAAATGAATTTGGACGTAGGCCTGCGGACTATTTATTATGGAAGGTGAAATAGTCCTTAATATGCTTGATATATTATAGCTTGAAAAGGGCATCGAGCTTTCTATTTTTATATATATTTCGCGCTTAAAGTGGAGTGATAATCAAACGTACTTCATCTATGTCTTTGATTTCATAATTTTTGTTTTATTTCATAGACAAAAATCTCAATTAGGGCTTTGAGAAATAATACTGGTGATCCATGAAACATCATTGACAAATTGGGATGAGGTTAGTGTAAGAATGCATCACAATAAAAATTGATAGGCCTCATAAAGTCTAAAAATATAATTTTTTCTGCAATTTTTCCGTATTAATCAAAATTTGCATGTTTTATCCAAAAAGGGAATATCGTTTTTTTCCAATATAAAAATAATAATGGGGTTTTACCTCCGTTCCTCAGACATTTAAGTCTCTAACAGAGGCCACCCACATCATTGTGTTTTTAATCTTTATTTATTTCGAATACATTCGAATATATACAATTACATTTTCATGATGTGGATTGAGTCGGTTACTTCGTTCTTACCCAACCGACGACAGTGTGATCAATTTACCGCCCCATTCACTATTTTTGTTCACAATGCCGCTACCTAGGTTCGAACCCGCAACCTCCCAGCCAGTGATCATAACAAGCTAAGACGCCTTAGCGAGCTCGGCCACTGGACCGGTTATATGAAATAAGTTATGAAAAATCCAATATGAAAATACCATAAAATAGATGACAAAATACGGATGGTATAATTATTTTAAACGACTTATTAGACAGATGTTAGACAGAGAGAACGGACATAGTATTTTCGTCATGTACCATGTTTGCCGTTAGAACTCCTTGCTAAATTCTGTTTTTTTAGAAAGAGATACACACCAATTTTTGGTGGCTTTTTCTTGGTTGTTTTTCCTGTGCTTTGTTACAGAATGAACTAAAAATTTGGATTCATTCTCGATTCCATGACTTAAAAAATTGTTCGTGTTAGAGAAATTTTAGATAATAAATTTTCAAAAAGAAAACAAAACATAAATCTTATATACCTCTCTATCCATCTATAACGAAGGCTTAAAATAGAATACGATTATATAAAAACTTTAATTCGTGTTTACAAAAGTCTAAAAATAAAAACTTTTTTCACTCATATATAAAACACTACTGTTTTCAACTATGGTGGAATGTATACAGATATAATATATATGAGATATATCAGTATCAAATGGACATACTTTCTATATCTCATCTTTGACAAAGGTAAAAAACTACCATATATACAAGAACAACAAACAACAACAAGTCAAACAACTTCGAATTTTCTAACTTACATATAGATGAGGTATGCATTCATATTGGGAATGTTTAAAAGTGAAGATGCTCATGTAATAATATTATAAAAGTTATAAGAGATATTTTGTTATACAAAATGTCTGAAACCCTCGATATAAAATTTGGTCTGATCGATTTGTTAAATGTTAATGGTCTGATCGTAGATAAATGGATGAATCAATTTTGATTTTGATTTTTGTTTGAATGATAATTTGATTGAAAGTATTCCTAGCCATGTTTAAAGATGCTCAGACCTTTGAAGATCGTCGTCCTTGTTCTAGTTGTTTCAGCTACGGAATTTTAAATTCGCAAACTTGTGTACATTCTACACAAAATTGGAAAAAAAAATCACAGCGATTTGAGACATATCTTATTAACATAATATTATTACTAAAGTCTTGTTTTTGAAATTGCAAAAGCTCTGATACTGAACGATAAAAAAATTAATAAGAATATAGGACGAAAATACTCCCACGCTTTTATAAAGTTCTTATCTTGATACATTCTGTAAAACGAGGAAAAGGTATAAAAGTATGTCATCATTAAATATATAGCTCTGGAAAACGGTATAAGTAGTCGCAGAAACGAAGCAATGAAGTTCGAAAAATTTGAACAGTAAGTCGAATTTGAATAAGGATTTCGATTCGTTAATATCAAGAAATTTTGTGGCCTAAATTGATTAATAAGAAATTAAAAATGTTTAATTTTAAATTAACCGTAAATATACTAAATTCACAATTCCATTAAAAGTGATGAAAATGATTCGAAACTTGTTACCCGGGAGTTTTCCGGGCCGCTTAAAACAAATATCGCGATGTGGTCTCCGGGGTACTTGGTGTCCAGGGTAAATGGTATCCCCGTCTTCTCTTGGAGTTTCCGTCACTATAACCGAATATATTATCTATTAAGCAAGTGTAAGAAAGGTACTTCTTGAATGCTTAACTCCGTTAGATGTTGTTTTCAATTGTTATTAGTATTTCACTTTAGTAGTCAGGCAATGTATATTCACACAAATACGTGTTGCAGTTGAACAAAATAAAGAACTTTTTCTGTGAAAAACAGATTTATATCTTTATAGAATATCATTCTACCCACACAGAAGAGGGCATTAGTAGGTATACAATTGTAATGCTATTTAACAATGCATTCTATAAGTGTTAGAAAAATATTACCCGTTACCCTGGCTATATGATTTCGAACAACTTATCTTTTGCTGTAAAACTTTACTCAGTCCATCCCTGGTCTAGCTATGGTCCTACTAACGAAAAACTTTATTTTTAGTTATACAGATTTTGTATGAATAAAGATGACCGGAACCATATTTTAAAACGGACAATGAGAATGGATTGAACATTTAAATAAGACCCCTTTAAGTAACAAAACTAGCGATCTAGCTTTCATATAAACATCTTTGAAAGTAATGAACATGAGTTAGTATTATATAAGGATTTATTACAAAATAGTATGATATACATTTATACTAGTTCTTTTATCAACCACGTGGTATGCCTGTGGGATGAAGTACGCCTATTCTTCCCATTAACTGGCAACTCACATATATTTAAACTATTGTTGTATAGGACGTATAATATATGGTTGAATAATAAAAATGAGTTAAATATCAAATGTAAGTCAAATGTTGAATTTATATACACATTTATTTATATGGAAAATTTGAGATTGTTATCAGTTAAAGATGTTCGTAGGAAATATTACGTCATTAATAAAATTTTATTCTATTTTTATATCAAGTGCGTATTCAAAACATTGCAAATGAGTCTCTAGAAGAGATTAAATCGAAAATGTGGGAGAGTGTTCAATTCTCTTTTATTAATATTGAATCGACAAGCTATTTGTCTTTGTAGTTTACGCTATTGTATCATAAAAAATATCAAGTATAATTGAAAGACTTTTGCGTTTAAAATTTTTGTACAAAATTAAGCTAACAAACATAAAAATATATGTGCATTTTCAGTAGAATATTTTCATTTTTCAGTAGAAGATAATGAGTGATATCACTACGCGTGGGCTTTTCTGCTATTATTCATATTTTTTAAGGTTCTTAAAAAGTTAAAAAATTTCTTAGAGTGCTCCGAGATGTGTTAAAAAGCAGCAAAAGTTTTTGGTCTTTAAAACAAATGAAGTTCGAAGATATTTGTGCTGTTCAATCAAAATTGTAAACTTAGGAGATACTGATAGTAAATTTGAAGTTCTTTGTTGATTTTTTGAGACTTAATACGTCAAAGTACGTAATAATTGAAGACAAAATAATTTTTGTGGGTTACGATTCATCGAAGGCTAATTTTTTGTAGATAATCATCGACATTCGTGTTCGTTTTCGAACACTCATTTAAAATAATGGAGCATTAAGAAGAAATAAAGCCTATAAAATGGTTAAAAAATTGTCTGCTGTTACCTTTTTTTGTCTTCCAATAATTACGTTCTTTTCAGGAGTCTTACTTGTTTCAGATAAAATGTCACTCGTTAACGATTTATAGCGCTACCGAGTGACTAAACATTACATATTAAACATCATAAAAGAAATTATTAAAATAAATATTTCTTTAAAAAATTGATTTTTCATATTTTATTATTAATAAATTTCTATTTGATCATAAAAACGCTTGCAGCAGTCACGTGCTCGCAATAATATTCATAGGATAATGAAAAATAATAAGGTCATACTTTATTAGTCTAACGCTTAAGTCTAACACAAATAAATAATTTATTCCAGATTGATACTTTTTCATAATGGAAACTTTTTTTTGTAAGCTTTGAAGTGTAAACTCCAGTTTTCATTGCTTCGCAAGCATTTGTAGCTTTTACGAAACAGAGTTAGTTGCGAGAAATCTTAAGAAGCAAGCTCCATGTGATCAAAAATTGATGTTTGCATTTGTAATTAAATTTCTTATAAAATTAGTTTAGGAGTCATTTATAGAATCATTATATTTGTCTCAAAAGCCCAAGTGTTCTTAGATAGGTGTTTGAAAAAACAAAACAAAATAGCGGATTTGTGGAGCGAAATAGTAATACTTAAATTAAAATAAATTTACACAACAAATTAAGTAAATTATCAAAAAAAGGAAATTAAAAGGGGATTACAAAAATATATATATATGTTATATGTTTAAATTTAATTAGGAATAATAAATTGGTTTTAAAGTTTTAAGATAGTTTCTTTTAGTGATGGGACAAAATAGGTCTAAATAAAATAAATAAATAAAAAATAATACACCCGACAGCGTTAAATAAAATCTGAAAAGACATAAACAAGACCGACTCAATTTTTGTCATTTTGGGTCCCGATTGTTTAAGTCGCTATGTAACTATTGGATTTGTTTCTTTCTTTTCAGATTTTATTTAACGCAGTCGGGTTTTTTACTTTTTTAATTATTTATAATAATTTAAACATAATAATAATATAAGTTTTTTTTTAACTTGAATAAATAGAAAACCAAATTCGGTACAAATGAAATGAAAAACCATACTTCATGTCGGGATCTAAGATTTTACTTCAGTGGCCATGACAAATTTTAAAATATTTCTGCATTAAAATATTCCGCTAATGGTGATGACACGCCCATTTATATGTCTATAAATATTTATGTCGAAAGATACCAAATTTAGACAAGAAAAAAAATGACGAAGGAATACACTTTAGCAATGATTTGTATGTCATAACAAGGAAATTATATATCAATCAAAAGAAAAAAAATTTATAAAATAAAATATATAAACTCAATCAATCATTTTATTGTCGATTAGTGCGAAAATATTCTAGACAACAACATTGTCGACATTCGTGATCAAATATATTTTATTTAAGTTTTCATATACAAATAAATATAATTTGTTTGTACAAGATGTTTAAATTTGTGGCGTTTTTAGTTGGGAGACACAGTTTTAGTTTGAGACACCAAATGCAGACCGAAAACATGAACCTTTCGGCTAACATATTCTCATAACTTCATACTGTAAGAGAAGATGGCCCACTTACTAAATCGAATACTTAACGAGATATGCAAAGATTGGATAACAATACTAGGGATTTCAATAAAACTTTATAAATACATTTTTTGATTAACAAAGTTTCCAAAAATCACGAAAAAATCCTAAGTAACCGGGCTTTTTACTATTATTTTATCGTTCAAAGTTGGCTGAAAAAATAATGAATCATATAGGTTATCCTTTTCAATTGAATATTTCTATATCAACAAATATAGAGAGTGTGATAAAAAACTATCTAAAATATTTAGACAATCTTGTAGTTTATAATAATACCATAAAAATATAAGATTGTCGATGATATAAAAACAAAATTTTAATTTTATTATGAGTTCATCGAAATCCATTATTTGATGAACAGAGACGACTATAGTTAAAGTTTTGATGATTGAAGAGCGATATCTATATTACCAAAATAAGCATCACTTGCACACAATATATTATCTATTTTTGTAGTTGCGTAGTATTGTAAAGCCAAAAGTAACTCAGTACTTGACTACAAAGCATGTATATTTGGTATGTACCGCGCAATAAACTAAAACATTTTTACAATACTGTAGGTTTGCAATCACCTTAAAATAAAATCTCATTCTTCGTGCTCATTTTAGATTAGTGCCATAAATAAAAGTGCAACTTCGTAACAAAGAATGTAGGGACTCGCTATCTAAGTACTGGTTCCTGAATTTTCATTAATTGAATGGAAAAGCATAGTTTCATTAGATTTAACAGTAATAATGTATGATTTTTGAAATAATTTTTTTGCGGACTATCTCCGATTTTTTGTTTCTTACAAAAAGTACACTTTATCATATAAGAAACAACTTTGTAATTAAATGTGTAGTTTTATCTTTGATCACCTATATGCGCCTGGATTAACTTTCCTTAAATGTTCTCGTAAATTATAGTCGTTTAAAACGTGAGCGATTACATAGTTTCGTAAAATAAAAGTTATTTTTTTGTTACGTTCGTTCTGTTACACCCGATTTAGTTATAAAAACATAAAATTTATATGTAATATATTGAAATAAAATATTTTATATAAATATTTATAATAAATTTAATCTGTTTGTTTATTCTTCTATCTTCTCTATGCATCTCTTTATCTATCTCATTCCTTTAGTTCTTCGATATTATCATTAATATTTTGTTTGATTATTTATTTATTTTTATTATTGTTTATATTAAAGATTATAAAAATAATAAATATATACATCAGAAAATATATAATAAAATGTAATAATTCTAATTAAAAAATCTAACGTGAACAACACATGACTTCCTTGTGTTGCTAGTATAAGGTCCTCCACACTATCGCCTTGTAGCACGAAATCATGCGAGAAACGAGAATATGCATGATGCTGCTGATGTCTCGTCTTGCCCGACTTTGTCCTCCTCCTTCTAGATGGATGTAGGAACGAGGCAGATAGTGCCTGATAACAATCGTATGCGTTTTGAAGATCTTACATCGCTTCAAAATCGTTGTGGATATTACTTATCTATAGGCAAAATCGCTGTGGATATTACAAGACCAGTCTCCGGGAGTACACCTATCCTTTTCCCGGTTTCCCATCGGATCCTATGGTCTAAGCGTGCCACTTCCCCGAACAGCCGCTGTATGACGCCCAAAATTGGCATTTCATTGAAAATCCTGAATTGAATTTTTCGCGTTGGCACTATTTCCTTTTTTTTTTTGTACACGGAAGTAAAATTTTATTTAATCAATTTGAAAAAAAAAACTTCGTATATGTCAACTTTGCCGTTTTCGCCGAAAACATTTTCTATTCATTAAAATTAATATAAAATACGGATTTATTTTTGCTGGCAGTGCCTAAAGGTAATAGTGAGTTAAAGCATACTTAAATCTAGAGATACTCAAATGCAATTTACTACTTAAGGTCCGTTCCAACTAATTTGCAGATTTTTTTTTTAGATAGTTATATACATCGAATAAACTTGCATAAACCTTTCAACAAGTATCCCATCAGCCGATTTTCTTTGACTACAGACCAGGAAACATGACTTCTAAAGGTCAGGTTATTGGTTAAATTACCATTAGTCTAGTATTAAATTGCCAGATTTTCTTTTTTCGGCTATATTATAAGGAAATTGTCTTTTATATTACAAAAAGAACAGTTACAGCATATATTGATTAACACAGCAGGTATGGCCTAAAATCTGCCATATCAGGTTATATAACATTAAACTTAAAATAGAAATTTCATGTTGTTCCAGAATCTGAACGAAAAATTTTACTATCATAAATAGTTCTGAGTCAAAATTAAGTTCAAGATCAAATGCCATTATTAAGATTTTATCTTAGAATCCAATAACTTTTCGGTTGATCCAATAGAACTCTTCTCGTTCACGAATATTCATTAATACTTCATATGTGCGAATCTGAAATACTTCAGTTGGGATATTTTTCGGAAATGCTCCGTTTTCTTGGCTAGTGCCCTGAAAGTTTTTGTAGTTGATTAATATTCAATTTTATACAATGTATATACGAAATATACATAGTATATTAAGTTTCGTCCCAAGTTTGTAACGCTTAATAGAATAGAATCACCTAATTAATCCATTTCCGGTTGTCCGTCCGTCTGTGGACACAATAACTCAAAAACGAAAAAATATTTCGAGCTGAAATTTTTACAGCGTACTCAGGACGTAAAAAGTGAGGTCAAGTTCGTAAATGAGCATCATAGGTCAATTGGGTCTTGGGTCCGTAGGACCCATCTTGTAAACCGTTGAAGATAGAAAAAAAGTTTAAATGTAAAAAATGTTCCTTATAAAAAATTTAACAACTTTTGCTTGAAACATTTTTTCGTAAACATCACTTTTTCGTAAATTTTATAATATGTACTATACTAAATCTTAATATATATATTTCTTGTGTGCGTGTGTATGTAATTGAACTCCTCCTAGACGGCTGGACCGATTTTGATGAAATTTTTTGTGTGTGTTCGTGGAGATTCGAGAATGGTTTAGATTTACAATTTGGTCCAGTACAACTGTTTTTGAGGGCTCCGTATCAAAAAAATGAAATTTCATTAAATGGTGGGAGCGCATATAAATCATATCACATTATGTATACTATGTGTACTATGTATTTTTAATAGTATTCAGGTATTGTCAATAGGCATTTATTAGAGCCATATGCGAGCGCAGCGAGCTCTACTATCAAAGGTCAGGCCAAAGGTCGAAGGTCAGGCCACTCCAATAAATAAGAGTTAAATTGGGGTTTAGCGGGATGGGTTTAGCGGACAGGCTAAACGTAGTATAGGTATTCATGAATTGGAAATAAAAATATAAAAAACTTTTGTTTGAAACATTTTTTTATAAACATCACTGTTTACCCACGAGGGCGTTAATTAGGTGCAAATTTTATAGTATGTATTAATATAGGAATATCAGTTGTGTGTGTGTCTATTTAAAAGTGAATATGTTTTGTTATTTACGTGACGTCAAAAAAACAGACGATTGCGCATCAACACTGTCTATACATGGTATTTCAACAATTAACTCAGTCAATTGTTTGTTTTCACTTGTTTAAAAATAATTCTTATACGAAAATTGAATAACAGATAAAAAGATCACTTTTATACGACATTTTACAAAGTTATACGACAATCTTTTGCTACATTCTTTTCAGAGCTTCATTGAACATAATTCAACTTCTCGCGGCTCTTGTGTGATGGTTTCTTTCTATGACAATAACTTTCCCATGTTTCTTCTATTCAATTGCTACGTTTTAAGATTATGTGTTTCACTATTTTCGAGTGAAAAATCGATTCTGGTTAGTTTATAAATTGAATTCAAGGTTTTCCATTCTCTTTTATAATTATGGATAAGATTGGATGGTTTTTCATGACCGTTGCTGTTTTATTCATTCCATCTATCCTGTACGTAGCACTCGAAAGATCTGTTGATAAAATTATATATCCTTTTCTATTTAAGTTCACCATAGAAAATTCGAAGTAAGTTTGTTCAATTTAACTTTTAGTTAAATAATTCTACATTCAACATTTTGTTTGGATATAGTTTTCAATGGGTATAGAACGGAAATAGTGAGGGTTTTTCATTTTGCTTGCTTGCTAGAGAATAGTTTTTCCCAGTTTGAAAAAGATAACATAAACTATATATACACACCACTTCGAATACAAACTACATAGAATTTATATTTTCTCTTCGAATTTATTGTTACAGTATATTTTACGAAAATAACATTTCCATTTAATAATAATAGAAAGAAAACTCGTATTATTGTAATTGCTATAAGAGGGAAATTAATTGGTAGTTACATGAAGTTTTCCGTATGCCAATTATTGGCACTAGTGAGGATCTAAATTCTGAGTCTGTTTTTATTTTATTGGTGAGATCAATACTTGATAAAAGTCCATTTTAAATGTAAATAAAAAACAATATTTGAATTTTTTGTAACAATAATAATTTGATTTTTATAATTTTGCCATAAAGAAGGAAGGGACTGTAATCTATAAAAAATTGTTTCAAATGAATAATTTTTAAGAAAAATTCAAAAATTTTTGTTATTTTAAGCATACTTTATTGTTTGTTTAAAAACAAAATTATTGTAATTTTATTGTAGTCACATTTAAAAATATTCGAACAATTTTATATGAATTTATGACTTTTTTAAATAATGAACGAGTTAAAAAAAAACTTTATTTTCATATCAAACAAATAATAATTATTGCATCACATATTCACGTTTCAAAATGATATAAAAAAGTATTTTCATCTAAAAAACAGTAATAAATTGTACAAACTAATTGTCTGTTAAATTGGCATTATAATTCATTCTATGCTGAGGAAAAATAAACAAACAGATAAAAAAATAGATATCTACAAGTGTGTCAAAGACAAACTTAGCAAGGTTACGCAGTGATTTCAACATATCCTCTTTGCTTAGCGTCCAGAAACAGCTTCAACTGTTTATTTCATCAAATGAAAGTCAAATAGAGATAGATGATACCCCGTTCAAAAGTTATTTCTAGGTTAAACAAAATTTTAAAGTTAAAAGCCAATAACAAACTTGTAAATATGGCTTGTAGAGGTAAGGATCACAATCTCATATGGCTGTTTGAATTAAAGAATGCTAAGAAGGCGCTAGTGTAGCGCAGGGTATGATTTGAACTCAACTGTATGTAATTGTATGTATGGTTTTTTGGTTTTCAGCAACGTCATCTTAATTTAAGTCTATTTGAGGGCCAGTGTTAGTTACACAGAGAGTGTACTCCTTACCTCTACCCTCCATACTTCAGTTTTAATTATAATGACAAATTTAGTTATGATACAAATTTCAAGGAGATTTATTTTGAATTATAGTAGAAACCATTGAGGCACATTCATACTCAACAAGGGGTCAGTTTTCTCTGCCTCGTTGGTCTTTCTACCTGACGAAGTTTATCAAACTTTAATGTTCTGAGAATTTTATAGCAAGAGATCATGTTTCCGTACGAACACAACTGAAATTTTGTGTCGATCGAAAGGACCGATTAAGAATTGCTGTAATTTAAATCGCAAGTTTTGATCCAAAAACTATATTTGGATTTTCGTATTTTCTTTGCAGTATACATTAATCGAAAGTCATTGTCAACAAATAGGTAAAAACCAGTTACAGGATCCACAAATCTGGAAAGTGTTGAAAAAAGGTGTGCAATTTTAAGTACATAAATAAAAGGAGTTGTAGCATTATTGGAATTATTTTTTACATTTTGAGTGAACACTAGCTTTTGTAATAATAAACATTCTGTAAGACATCGAATGGCATAAAATTCAAAATAATATTGTGGTAGAGTCAAGTGGAAATTATGGAAAATAAATTTTTTCTACGGACCACAGAATAAACTGAAACATAATTAAAGTTCAACAAATGAGCCAACGAAGCAAGCAGCCAAGCCCATAAGAAACCACTTAATTAAATTAAATTTTTAATTGCATTTTGTTATACTCATTTTCTTATTACTATATTTTCCGTCTTTTCTATTCTATTACATGTGGGAAAAACTATACAATAATATTATCCATCATCATCATCATCATCATTATAATATGTATCCACAAATATGATTTCTTCTTTCATGAAAAGTTTTGGTCTCTATAGTGGGAAAATTTTATCTTTTCGTAATTAAATGTTGAGGTTAGGTGTAGTTTTCTATTCAAAAACTATGTGTTCGCATATAATATTATGTTTCTTTGATTTTTCATCTAGAAATATACATCTCAACAACTAAAATTATTTTTAGTTAGTTTTTCTTTTAATTTTAGGGTCACTGTACAATTTGTCCACACATGTAAATTTGAGAGATTGGTTTAAAGGTCTCACTTTACATTCAAATTCAGTTTCAGTTTAAAACTTGTCATTCAGGGGACCAGAAAAATTGTACCATAAACTGAAAATTACCGAAATATGAAATAATATTGGTTTGGTGCTATTATAAGAAAATTGAAATAGTTTTATAAAAATCTTTTTCTCAGATTCACCTGAGATGTTCGTTGACGACAACTTAAAAATGTCAATTTTTAAGGTTCCTTACGACAACTCTATTTGTTGAGCGTTGTAAACAGAGGCTTCTACAAGGCGTAGGGTCTACAGGTAAAGCAAAGCGTTAAATTTTTTGTCGAAAGGTTCCCCTTAGTCGCCCCAGCTAGATTAGCGGTACCTAAAAACAGTGGCATTGTCAACCGCAGCGTGGGAGCAGCATAGCAAAGTCCGTCTTCTTGAAAACAATGTTTAAATAATACATTTTATTATTCCAGTATCATCTTGAAAGGATAACCATAAATTTTTTTTGTCGCTTGCCAAAATCCTGGCCCTTAATTTGTCTTAATTGTTTAAGGATTCAGAAACAAACAGTGTTTGGTTAGATTTAAGTCACTTTCGACTTAAAATTGTCACAAGAATAATATCTTAAGCTATGCCTACCTAGCCACGGGATAGCCCTGTATATGTGCAAATATTGAAATGTTTTTCTCTTCTGTTCGTTTATAGTTGATAGTTTGCTGTTAATGTGTGGTCTCTTTCAACTATTATGTCAATGATCCTATATGTGTATAACAATATAACAACTGCCTATATCCATTTTTCAAGTTGTAGTCAATCTGGTGCCAGTTTGATATAATGTAATAAATGTTGGCAGCTTATCATTTTGTGGTGCAAAGCTATTTTCTTTATAATGTGAATTTTTTTTGTTTTGGTTCTGTTTTTACCCTCATTGAATGTCATGTCCATTAAAATAAAGTAGGTGGGAATATTTTTGTATAAATTATATTGTAATAAGTTTCATTGTTTATTTTGAAAAGTAGAAAAACTATTTATAAACCTCGGACATTATTCAGTTGGATATGCAACGGAAAGATTTGAAAAAATATGAACATTGGTTAGTGCAATGGGAAAATAGGTCAACAGAACAGGACTTAAATTAACCTAAAATTAGGACCTAAAATATATAAAATCATGTATTGAAGCCGTAGAGAGACCTTAAGAAAGTGACACATTTGAGTGTCTCATTTCCGATTAATTTGCGTGGATAACGTTTCAAAAAATTTGATTCCTACAATCAATCTTTGTGAAAATATTTTTTGGTGGACTTGACGGTATCCACTTTTTATAGGCATATGTTCACTTAGAAAATCAGTTCGCTATTTTAACGTTTTTGCTAATTCTGCTCATTTTTATCAATACTAATATATTGACCATCTCCCTTCGATGTAGAAGCGGTAAGATGTGGAACTCCGACCTGTCCTCATCTTACGGACTTATATTTCAAGTTTAAACAATTTTTCAAGTTTTTTTATGACTTTAACTTTTCCGGAAAATAAATCCTAAACAATATTTTTATTTTATAAGATTATGAAATATAAAAATGTTAAGATATGAACTTTATAGTATTTGAATATATTCTAAGATAAATAATTGAATGAGAATATGTTGTCGTACATTCACGTTATGTAAGTACACAAATTTAGTTGTTGGTAAGCTGCTGCATAGGTAAGCACATCATCTTAACATCATTCTTATATCATGAGTGAAAACAAAATAGTTAAATCTTATAAATATTTATATTTTATGATAGTTTTCAACTCAGTTGAAAAGTTGAAATGTATATTATATTTCAACGTGAATATATAAAAATATATTATTATATATGGGTGATCTTTAAGTATTCGTTGTGTGCGTAGTCATGGTAGGGACAATAAAATCGATGCTAGCGCTTCCAGAGAAAAATTTTGGAGTTAAAGGACGCTGTTATGACTAATTTGCAATTCTTTACATGTTATTGTTATAGAAAATGTCAAATTAAAATTATTGAAAACACTAATTAATTAAACTTAATGCATTAAAAATTGTGAAAATAAGAAATCAAATTGCACAAATATTATTTTTCAAATGTAAATTATCATAATTATTTATTTAAATTTGTGAGACAATAATATTAAATTTTCAATGTAAGTGATAAATGCAATCCATACAATTATTTTTGCTTCTATACAATTCTATAATTAAAGTAGTGTATCGTTACCATAGAAACGCCTCCAAAAAAACTCACGCACGGTGCGAACATTACTTAATGTTAATTTAGGCTATATTTTGGATATTATTCTTTTCTTTTTGTAGGAAGTAAGTGCAGCTGATTTTGAAATTATTTTAACGCAATTTTTTTAAATCATTTTCCTTAATCGTTTAGTAATAGATATAAATTGTGATTGCCAGACAGTTTTACTGTTGCTAACATCTCGCTCAGAAATACGGTTGCTTTTATATACAGTGTGCCGAATTTAAGATGAAGGCACCCTCATATTTTCGTAATTTATAGGAATATTGATTTGTAATTTTGCACTGTCATACAGGATGATGTGTCACATTTTTTAAGGTTCTTAACCGATATCAGAGCTTTAAATTCAGTTTACTACAAATTGACAAATAGGGCTGGTTCATAATATTTTGCCTAACGTCAGAGATGGTTAGAGATATCGAAAAAAATTATTAGAAAAAGTTGCTAAGAATATTTTTTTATATCCAGTTGAGTTCAGACTTTTACGACAATATTCACATTTTTAATATTTCATATTTGAAAAGTGTTTTTTTCATTGGATCTTTAAATAATCACGGTATCTTTTTACCATTAGTTTTTAGTTCATGATTTATCATCTAGAGGGTATCAGCTTAATGTGACATAATCAATCTATAACCAGCGGACGATCAAGACGCTCTCATCGATACCTCATTTATCAAATTATGAGTAATTAGTAATTAAAAACTTACGAGGGTGCAGGTGAACCATATATATTTACCGTTCAAACACATAATCCTTGTCGTCGTCGGGGTAAAACTAAATTATATTATTTTGGTTTTGCTTGTAATTATTAAAATAATATGTAAGTAACAGCAAAACTGTCTGACAATTATAATTTATATTCCTAAAGAACATGAAAAGGACAGGTATAAAATAATTATCTTAAAAAAATTTTAAAATCGACTATTTTCGAAACTTGTTTAGGAAATTCGTACCAGTAAACGTAGAAATCGCAACCGTTCTCAGTTGCCAGGTGTACTTCATGGCACTAAATTTAAATAAGAAAAGAAATATCAAAAATCCAACCGTTTTTCTAAGGTTGTTAACTCTAATAGCATATCACCTAAAATAAAAAAGAGATGTTTAACTGCTTAAACTGGACCAAGTAGTTTATTAACTTTTCAAGATTTAAGATACATTTCTGATTTTGTATTTGAAAATAAATAGCCCAGCTAGCAACTGAAGTAAATAAAAAACATACTTTAAATGAAACCATTCTTATTTTAAAAAGAAAATATATAAGAAAAATAAATGTATGTATACTAAAGATGTCGATTTTCATTCTCGTTCGAGCAACGAATCGAAACGAAAACCACTTCTTTACTGTATTCCGTGTACAAATATGTGTATATAAGAATGTGTGTCTACCTACTATACATTTGAACCATCTCTCAAGAGCAAGATAAACTAGCGTTCGTACGTATAATGTAAATGTTATTCGTCATAAGCGAATTCGGCTACTATTGGAACTTGTTTACAGTTTAATGTTTGAATAAAACAGAATGATGTGGAAACTCATATAAACCAGTTTCTAGCCCGAAATATGAGTCGAGATTTTGAACTATGAAAATTAACGATTTTTTTTTTTTTTTGCTAAGCGGCAAACACTGTAGTATCGCTTTTATCGGTAAGAACTAAAAAAGCATAAAAAAATTTTGTAAGTAATATGTATAATTATATTCATTATACAATTCAAAAAATCCATGAAAATTTTTCATAAAGCGATGATATGAATGTTTGAGAATCAATAAAATTTCATAAAAAATATGTCTCATTTGGTCAACAGATGTTTAAATTTACTTTACACCATCTCATGTACTATAATTTGACCGAATTTGGACTGTTTTTTCTTGTTTTCAACAAGTTGCACAAATATTTAAGTCGATAGGTCAAGTAAACCGCGTTTGAAATTTTTTTTATACTTACGTATTATAAGTAAGGTATTTTTTGGCCATAGAATAAGCGAAATGATTCCTCATAGACTTTTAGTTACACTGTTTTTAAGTATTTAAATTTTTTAAAGTTTTACATTTTTATGGGTAATATGGCAGATTTGATACCAGGCAACTACCGTATTTTTAGAGTGTTTTGAATTTTTTGAAAAAAGTTTTGATTTTTTAAACTAAAAACCATTGAAGCCCTTATTACACTTCGTGGGTAAAATATTTGTACCACAGCCAAACTCGTTCTATGCGGACAACGTATGTAGTATACTTGAAGAGTTAACCAAGAAATCTAAAGTGTATATTGCAATTTGTATCTTGTTCATTGCATACATATATTCTCTTCTTTACACAACTTTTGCTGGCTTCATATCATATAGACAAGAAAACACACACATAACCCAGAGTGGGTGATAATATCGAGTCACATTATCCTATGTAATATGGTAGACAAGATGTCCCATTATTACAACAGGAAAATTGCAACAAGTAATTTTCTTTGAAGAGAATATTATATTACGGCCACTTTGTAGTAAGAAAAAAAATTGAAGTGAAACTGCGTTGAGCGATTTTATTATATAGTCCAGTGGAGTTATGTAAATCGAAGAAGGGTGACCTAAAAGTTTGTAACGTTAGATTTGACGCTTAACAATGACGCTAGACAATGCGTTTTGTAGCCTACTGAATTTCCGTTTTAATTTTTTTATTTTCTTCCCAGGTGATCCAATTTTTTTTATTTTATAGGTACAAAATTTCCGTAAAAAGTTATTCAAGTAAAGCATTTTAAATCCAACCGGAGACAAAATAATTTCCCGATTTTTATGGAAAAATCAAGATAATCACTAACAATTTTTTTGTTTCGGAATCGAATGAAACGACATTATTTTACGATTGGGTGAAAACTTTTCAAGGTACCGGTTTATGATTTATGGGTTATAATTACCACGAATAATTCATGAAAATAAAAAAAAAACAACATGAAAATCTACTTTAATTGGCGACTGAAGGACAAGTCAAGGCGACTATTTTTAATTTTCTTGATCAAAGCAAATTTGTTTCCAAATTTTCCCATTTTCTTTTTCGAAGATAAGAAAAAATAAAATCAATTGAATTAGATGAAATTCTATTTAAGATGTAATTTTGACACAGGAATAACAAATCAGGTTCATTTAACGTTAGAGTAAATAGTTTGGAGGTACCGCTTAAAATCTTGTATGAAAAGCTTTTAACTCAGAACGATTCTGGGCATAACTCGAAAAATTCTCCTCTTACCGTCGAATGAGCTGAATTTTTATATTCTTTAGTAATTACCCTTCCAGAGATCATTTCGATCCTAGTAACGAGATACGCAACTTTATTATGTATTTTGGATAGATGTTGAAGGTTATTTGGAAATAGTTGATTTCCTTTTATGTTTAAAATTAACTTCCACTCTTTTTATTGGCAAAGGAGCAATTGTCACGCTTGTCCCAGCTTGAATAAACGTTCGGTTCAAAAATTACTTGCTTGTTAAAAATGGGAGTTTTATCTTTCTAAACAAATCAATACATTACTTTGACTTATTGTATTGAAAACTACTGAATGGATTTTTACAATATTTCTTCAAATTATTTTTGACATAAATATAAATTTTAATATGATTTGTGGTAAAAAAAGAAAATTATTTTTTCGAAATCAATTTATTTTCATTTCAAGTTTAATAAAATATGATATAATCTATACACATGTATCATGGATGTTATACCTACTCTCAAATTTAGATTGCTTTCTTTCTGTTTCAGGTATGTAACCAAATTGATTAGTTTTACTGTCATTGATTAGAAATTCAATTTTGGATATGTTTGCTGTAAGTAAAAATAAATTTATATTTTTATATACAAAACTCTGGCTACGTTGCTATTTGGTTCTTAGAATGAATGTTCCATTTATTATTTACAAAGTCTTATATAATTTAATACTCTCAAACCGCTGGAATCTGATCCTTAAAAGAAGCAAAAGACCTCATAATACCAGTTAAGAGCTAAAGTTAAAAGCAACGTGGCACTGAGAAGTACTGAGCTCTTCCAATTGTGCTAGCCTTATAATGTTAAATATACAATTTTTGTTATTTTTAGAAAAATTTACGATATCCCCAAAATGAATGCTTCTTGTCCAACATTCTGCCATTCTTGAGTTTATCTTTTAAGATGTTTCAATACCAAAACAAAAATGTTAATAAAAACTGAAATTTTGTGAGCCAATTAAAGAGTATTTAATACGCCTTCTGCTAAAATTTCAAATCGATCCTCTGTACGGTTTACGATAAATTAATGACTAGCCGTAATAAATATTGGTTTTTTAGTCAATAAGTGCTTTTAAAAGTTGTTTTACCATTTACATAAAAAACTTAATATCAATATTTCTCAAGTTTGAAGTTTTAAAATCATACCAAAATTAGGAACTGTGTATAAAAATGAAAAACGTTTTTTGGTAAGAACACTGATTTTGATAGTTCATTTCTCCTAAACCGTACTGTGAATCGATATGAATTTTTCACAAAAGACGTATAAAAGAATGAATAAATTATAAATAAAATTTCCAACCTTTGGTATCATTTTCAATTGACGGTATAGAAAAACCATTCAGAGAATCGATATGAATTCTTCACCAAAGGATTTAAAGGATGATTAATTGATAATTAATTTTTTTGGATCTTTTACATTTTTTCGGTATCGAAATACTTTAACAAATATCCACAAATTTTAAGTTGATTACGCGAAAGTGTTTTACTAATCAATGTTTAAAGACAATATTTTTGTGTTGTCAGCAATCTAGTTTCTACCAAAAACCTTTATGATAAGTGAATAAATATTTTTAATGTGGTTGTGTCATTTTGTATATTAGAAATTTCTATATATTATGAAGTTTGATTACTTTGTAAATAGAAAGAAAAAAAAATTACTGGTGATGGGGCATCATTGATATAAAGAACGTTGTTACTTCGTTACTTATTTGCTGCTGTAACTGAGTTGATATACGTTGTAGTTCTTATAATGATACTAAATAAACTTTTTTTTTTGTATGTACATAAGAAGTTTTTTGAAGAATTGAAAACTAATTTGATAAAGTATTGCACGAACAGTCTCTATACTTTCATTCACATATATGTTATTAGAAAATATTTTACTTTTAAGGTTCCGTTGCTTGTAAGATTTCAAAAATGGTGTCATTTAATTGGGGTCGTTATATTTAAAAGTTTGTTATTTTGAAAACAAAGAGAATGTAAATTAAATTTTTAGTTAAACAAAAATTTAAATTGTGTTCTAGCACAGAACAAACAAAAAATGCTTATAAATAGGTGTCTCAAATTAATTTGATACCAGATATTAATTTAACAAAATAAAACTCAGTGTAACTGTACAACGTCTTTCACAATTCAATTCCTATGGTGTTCATGCGCACTAATGTAGGTAAAATAAGCCATAGATTTCATCTAGCCTCACACAAAATTACTTAACGGTGATAAATTAAGCGAGCGTGTTGGTCATGTTGCATTTTTACTGTTCAAGAATTTTGAAATGTCTGTATTGGGTTTTTCAGCTAAAAAAGTTTTTCTAGCGTTTTTTTCTCTATGAAGGCCGTTATTTTCACCCTTTCGATGTTAAAGTTTTCGATATATTTTCTAAGCAAATACTTCGGCCTATCCACAAAGTATGAATTAAATAAGCCAAATATTTCTAGTACCGTACCTTCGATGTCACTGTAAAACTCTGATTTGATATTTTTTTTTGTAGGTATTACAGATGAAGTTAGAAACACATTTTTTTAGTAAATATTTAAGAGACGGATATTTTTCGTATAAGGGCATAAAAATAATGTAAAAGTAACTCACGTCGACAAGGACAATGAATTTCTTTCTGTGTTAGATAGTGGTGCGTAGATGTTTGGTAAGATTTTAGTAGATTAAATTTTATTTAAAAAGAAAGTGATGATTTTGTTTACATTTCGAAAATAAAGTTATCTTGAAAAATTTATTTACACGAAGTCGAAAATAATTCTTTTATATAAAAAGATAGGTATAAAAATGGACATACAATCAAAAATAAGAAAAGTTTTCGTACTAATTACAGTTCTGAATCGACATCTGAAAGTATCATTCTGGGGAATTTTTGATAAAATTTTTTTTTAACTTATGAATTATTTTTCATGATTAGTGTACACTTTTTTGAAAATATCTTGAAAACATTCGAAGATATGGGAAAAAGTTATAGATTAATCAAATTTTCTATAAATTCATTTCAAATTACTTTTGCCGTATTTGCAATAGAAACCAAGATATTAGCGATAAACAAATCTAATTTATAGCTCAGCCGCATAAAAAAATCTCATCTATTTTACCAATTTAAAAATACTTGGTGAGTCAATCACCAAGTCACACAAAAAAAGGCTCTTCAATTGTTCTTCTATTCAGCTGTTCAATCTGGCCACAGATTGATCTGATTCGGGATATTCTTAGCGTATTTTTACCATCTTGTCGATACGAATCGGAACTTTGCGTATTATTTACTGTTAAGGTAGTACAAGCGCTAAGGGAAGTTTAAACTTGTGGTTATTTATTATTTGTTCATTCTTTTCAACTTTGATGATTAATTTTGTTATTCATTGATGAAGTTTTTAATTCACATTTACTTCATGAACGTAGACGCAAAAACAAATTTGTTCGATGTTTGTCTTAGTTTTTGAATTATTGAAAACTAAATAAATAAACAAAATTTTCAATTTTCGATATTTTGAAAATTACTCCAAATATCGAAAAATTTTATTCCTACGTTTCGTCTTATATTGTTGAGTCATAACATAATTAACCTTTCAAAATGGACCTGTTTTAGAGATATCTATGAAAACATATATATCATCATCTATCGTTTTCCCATAAGACCGGTGTTAAATATGCCAACTTTAGAAGTCATTTATTTATTTAAATAATCGGCCAATTCTTTAATAGCTTATTATTCACTATTAATAACTTTGTTATTTTCTTTTCATACTCTAGATTAACTATACCATTTTATGAAAGTTTCCATAATTTTCTATATGATTATATAAAATATGAAAACCCCGGATTTAGTATTTAAAAAAAAATTTCCTCATTATATAATAAGGTACGTCTACCAATTAAACGACATTTGATGTCAAAATCATCAATATATAATATATTTTAACACTATATAATGTATAGGTTTATTATATTTATTATGTGTAAAAAAAAATACATCAAAGTATGTGTTATGTTACATTGTTAATGAGTTAACTCAATTAACATTGTTAAATAACAAATTCTATGATGATAAACTTGACTCCTATTATACATTGCTTGTGTGTGTATATGAAAGACTGTAATAATTCATTAGACCTACTATTTATACCAGATGTTTTATCTTAAAAAATCTCAATGAGTAACAGACCTTCATCAAACGGGTCGTTTTGTCGAATTTTGCCTTTTCATGTTTTTGAACATTAAACATGATCTAAATGTGTTTCTTCAATATTATGACACACTCTTGACATGGAATCAACCTACCTTGGTTTATAGGCAAACTTTAAATGACGCAAAAATTTATGATATTTCTGCTAATGAAAAGATGCTGAAAAGTTGGTATCCCCTAGTTACTTCCTTGATATAACTTCTAAAAACCAATTTTTAACCTTTTAGACCAATTTGGAGAGGCTGTACAAATGCGAAAACTTTTTAAAATATTTAGAAACAAGTGAAATTTACAAAATTTAAAAATAGAACCATAAACTCTTTTATGTTAGCTGTCTCTAAACTGTACCGATTTTGATCGTCATCCACACTTTGGTTGACAATTGTTTTGGGTATAGAACCCTAAACTAGCACTTCAACATAGCTAAGAACACTCTCCATTAAATAAGCTTTCAAACAAAACAAAAACAAAATCAAAATCGGTTCATCCGTTTAGGAACTACTTTTTTTAGCTCGAGGTTTGAAAAAATATTCTACAAATTGTTAAAATCAACCCCCGCTCTAATAAACTTGTTTTACCTAGACATGTGAAATAACATACCGAATTTCAGATCATTTCAATCAAAGCGGGCTGATAGGCTGATAGAGGTGGCTAAAAATAGCAAGCAGGGGATTGTAAAAAAAAAAACGCTTTTTCGACATTTTTAAGAATTTACTCGGACTAGTATTTTTACACTATTGAAACAGAGACCAAACTATTGCGAATAATTGAAAAAAGAGTTTTCGAAAAAACGGTTTAATTTTGATAAAACACTATATATATATATTTTACATTAAAACAGTGTATAGAAAACAGTGAAGTAGCTAATGAGAGTGTTATACATCGAACAAAACCAACCCAACCAAACTCCACCCAGAACATTCAAAGATGACATGAGGGTGATGGTTTGAAGTTTGTTGTGAATATTCATTCATTTAACCTCACCTTTATTATTTTATAAAATAATATATATATATATATATATAGTGTATCACTTTAATATACTTTTCAATTCGGGCGAAAATAATGGTTGATTTCACAATGAACTACTATAAATTAAAACTTTAAGCTAATTAATTGATCGGCCGATAATTTTACTCATTACTGACTGAGGGTAAAATTGCTTGAATTTGTTTTAATCAAGCAGAAAGAAAATTTTTTTAAAGATTTCCACTTTATACCAAAATTCCGATACCATAATAAAGTAAAAATAATTCTGCCACTCTTTTTATCTTCTTTTTGGATTTTATTTTTTGAATGATAAAGAATATTGTGTTTATAGCTTTGCTTCAAGTTAATGGAAATCAATCAGAAATTAGTTTTCTATTTTCATTTTTAAAACTTTCCTTTGTATGGTTTATATATTTGCAAGATGCGATGTAAATTGGCGTGTACGTGTGTAAGGATCTAAGGTATCTGAACTGTCTGAACTACAACTAAATTTCAACGCTGATTTGGAGGAACTTTAGAGATTGGCAAGGCCTTTAAAATGTCAAAAAAAAACCCATTTATTCTCTGGAAATTTCTCAAAGATTTTCTTGACATATAGCTTAGAAGACTCTCGATCACGTAATTCCACAAACAAAAACTAAATCAAAATCAGTTCGTCTGTCACCCCTTTTTTGTTGTGCCGGAGCTTAAAAAGATCATTGAAATAACAATACGTATAAAAGAGGAAAATTTCGAATAAGGTTGAAAAATATAGATACTGCGTCTTTAAAAAGATTCTTTTTCAGGTGTTTAGGTAAGATTAGGTTAAACTAGGTAATATTGGGTGACCATGAAGGACACACTTAGGCTCTAGAGCCCATTGTGAGAGCCTATTGAACCTAAGTGTTTAGTAATGTCTCGAAATTGTTTTGTTCCTTTCACTCACAACCTACGCACTAAGGCTATGCTACTAAGAACTAGATAGCATGTTTAACCATAATCGTTCAACGATCATCTTTGAGAAATCGAAATTGTATGCTGTGCAATTTTGTTAAAGTACTTCAATCGATGAGTATCAAGTTCTTTTATAATAAGTTTTAAAAAGGTTCCTAAACATTTTAGATTTCCTTAGACAATTGGCTTTACGCTAACGCATGAAACTCGTTATGGCTATAAAGTTCGGACAATGATTTAATTCTTACATTGCAAATACCTGTATATAGGTACTAACTAAACCTAACGAGCCCTTTTTTTTAATAAAATGAAGCTAAAATATTATATTTAATAAAGTTGTAAGGTTGTTATTTTGCATTTGATTTTTTATATTTTGCTGTTGTGAAGTTCACCCATATCATTAATTTTTAATATGGATTGAGTTTGTTTTTGAAAGAACTTACTCATTATACCTTTGTCAAAGTTTCTTTCTTTTTTTTTTAATTAAAAATCTTCTTTTTTTTATCAATCATAACACTTTTCAGTAATTTTGTGTAAAAGTACTTTCTAAAGAAATAACTATGAGAATACTTGCGATTACAGTTTTTTTTAGCAAAATAATTATAAGATAATTTCTGAATTAATTTGATGAAATAAGACGAGTAAGTACTTTTTTTTATCGGGATTTAACAGAGATGTGCTTTATGTCTGAATTGAAAGGCCGAATAATATACGGAGGAACTAATAATTGATAACAATTTTATCGTGTATTTTATTTGCATCATCCAAGTTTAGATGTCATAGATACGCAGATTCAAAGACAGTTAAAATGAGAATAACGTTGTCGTATACTCATATTACAAAACTATTGCTATTTTTGGTGGAAGAGCAAGGAATACTAAAATAGCATGTATGTTACATATAATAAATTCACTAACCAGCGCTCCCACCATTGCAATATTATTTGGTTTTTGGTGTTCCAGTCCCAAAGACCCTAGTAAGCAATTCTAGTGCTTACTAGGGTAACATTACCTTACTGATTCTATTCAGAATGAATTTTTATACCATGTATATATGAAATATACATAGTATATTAAGTTTAGTCCCAAGTTTGTAACGCTTAAAAATAATGATACCAGGAAAAAAATTTTGTCATAGGTGTTCATAAAATCACCTAATTAGTCCATTTCCGGTTGTCCGTCCGTACGTCCGTCCGTCCGTATGTGGACACGATAACTCAAAAACGAAAAAAGATATCCAGCTGAAATTTTTACAGCGTACTCAGGACGTAAAAAGTGAGGTCAAGTTCGTAAATGAGCATCATAGGTCAATTGGGTCTTGGGTCCTTAGGACCCATCTTGTAAACCGTTAGAGATAGAACAAAAGTTTAAATGTAAAAAATGTTCCTCATCAAAAATTAAACAACTTTTGCTTGAAACATTTTTTCGTAAACATCACTTTTTCGTAAATTTTATAATATGTACTATACTTGATTATCAGTTATGTATGTGTCACATGTTTGTATGTGTAATGTGATAAAGAAATCAACACTGATTATGCATGGTATTTCAACAATTAACTTGTTTTAAATTCAAATTGCTACATTGAAAATATTTGTATGTAATTAAATTATGCCAGAATTTGAAAATATTATGATTTGTTCTTACATATATTATTATTTTAAATACATAACAAACAATATAGCTCGTTAAATATTTAAAACATGTTCATAACATGTACATGTATGTCATATTTGGTTTAAAATGAAATCACGTTTGCATAATTTAAACAAAACATATGGTATATTTTTATTCATAACAATAATAACAACGTAGTCGAGTGTATAAAACCCTGTCTAATAACACTTAAGATCTTTTTTACTTTTCTTTTATAGTTTTCATTATATTGAAATAAGAAAAGGGTTTTATATGATCTAGAAATGGTATACTGTCAGAAGAAATTATCGAAACATGATATCGCTTCTAGCATAGCTCTCATCTAAGCTTTAAAATATGGATTGCACCATAGACTGTTTATAGAATTCATCGGAATTTGGGGTATTTCTTTTCTAATTGAAATTTTGAAAAATTAGAACTGTACATACAGCAAGCAAAGCAAAAACTTGTTTCCACTCATAAGATAAAATAATCAACAAGAAAAAACAATAGTATTTTCAACTTTTTTTTTTCGAAGTTTTTAACAGATTGGCGACTTTAAACGTTCATTAAATAAAATAACCATTACAAAAAAAATCATAATGTTATTTTGCCTCATTGAATCTGATATTCAACTTGTTTGCTGAAAGCTTAATTCTACTGTTGAAAACAACATCGCATAAATTGTTGAATCTATAAATTAGTCTTTCGGTAAATTACTAAAGATTAATGAGTAGTGATTAAAATGAAATAAATATCTTCTAAAGCAGACAATTTTTAACGTAAATAATCTAAGACACATTATTCTCGACAAAACCCGTATGATATGTAAAACAGTAGTGAGATTATCGATATAGGTATAAATCAAGCGTACATTTTTTGTAATTATTTGCCAATTGTGAAGAGGTAGCTCATAACTAGTTCAACAACTCGGAGCAAGTGCCGTGTTAATATGGACACGCTTTTTAAGTAGTGTGCCGAACAAATTATTGTTGTATTACTTTGTTAGCTTAAAATTATTGAATAGGCGGTTATTTTGTTGATAAGAAGGCTGAAAAAAATGCAAAAATTTTCCGTCCTACTCTCGAAAAAACTCAATGTTTTTTGTTCTGGCAAATTGAAATTTTTAAGGTTTCAGACTATCGATATCTAATTTTGGCCGACATTGAACAAAATGTTTTTCAATTTATCTTCTCATAAGAACGACCAAAGAAAATATTATTCCTAAATTTGCAAGAGTCTACGACAACACATATTTTTAGTGAAGAGCGCGACTAAGACCATAGTTATCTTGATTTTGGTCTTGATCTTGACCTTAGTATCTTGGTATTGGTCTTGCTTTATTTGTTTATGTTTTAATCTTGGTCTTGGTCTTGCAAAAATATGTCTTGGTCTTGCAGAATCGAGCCTTGGTTTTGCAGAAATGAGTCTTGATCTTGGTCTTGGTTTTTGCAAAAATTATTTCAGTCTAGGGCTTGGTAAATCGATTATTGTGATTGATTTTGCATCAGCTATTTTGTAAGTGGCGATTAAGTCTTATTGTATAATTTCAGAAATTTTCAATCTTACTTTTTTGATAATCGTTACAAAATTAATCAATTATATCTAGATACATATTATTTATATAAAATAATGAGAACAGATAATCAAAGTCAGTCACCCAAAGTGTGCTTTACCGAAAGTTAGTAGATTAGTCATTGATTTTTCTTTATTTCTCTGGTTTTATTTCAAATGCGAAAGAAAAATTTACTCAGGTATCATTAAATTCAACAATACGTTTGGTAAAGGTCTTGCTATGTGTCTTGGTCTTGTCCAAATAAGGCTTGGTCTTACAAAGTTAGTTCTCGGTCTTGCAGAGTTGTGTCTTGGTCTTGATTCTTGGTTGCTTGCTTTTAATATTCGTCTTATCTAGGTGATAACTATTAATTTTGGAAAAATTTCAAGACCAAGACCTAGATTGCAAGAACGAGCCAATTTTGCTTATCTCTTCATATTTTTGACTTCTTGCAAATAGTTAGTTACATAAAATTTACACTAACTTTATACCATGTAACATAGTTTACATTTAAAATTTACCTTAAAGAACAGACTAGAGATAGAGAGAGAGTGGTGAAAATCATTCATTCTTCTAGAAGTCATTTAGTCATTCAGTTTATTTGAATATAGTATCTCTTAGCTGTTGTTGTGTGTTATATTCAACCTGCCATACATACATACATGAATGTAGGGTAGGTATGTGGTATCAGAATGATAAACAGAAATAAAATAGATACATATTTTGGGTTGAATAAAGATAGAATGTCGTCAACACTACTTACTCACTTTATCACTCATTGAATATTGTTTTAACAGTAATTTCACACAATAATATGTTTTCTAGCAGCTATGTTGTTAGGTACAGTAATACAATAGAATGTATTGTATAGGTGTATACTACTATGTACATTCAATGAAGAATTGTATTCTATGTATACGTACTTGTTGTAATAATAATATAACATATATAAATACAATATATAGGATACAGGGAGGTGCATCAAATAGTATATACAGGGTGTTGTGTTATTGACTGCAGCACGTTGGTCTACAGAATAAGCTCATAAAGACGAAGGAGAAAGTTATTTACCAATTTTCGATCTGAGGTCTACTTTGAGAGATAATTAACCAAATAAATTAATATAATATTAATACAAAGTAAATAGTTTTATCGAATTACAGTTCACTTAGATATAAAAGACAATACCAGCCTATTACATAAACTAAGTGGGCTGTCGAGCTGTTACTCAAAATCGTATACAAATCACAATAATATTCCGGATGAATTATTCAAGGAAGGACTTAATATACATATAAATCTAGTTGATTTGAATTTAATCGCCAAACAGTATTTTCTGAGGTGTCTTCATAAATCTCTCCGAAATGAAAGCTGGCTGTAAAGGATTTTAAGCTATATCTCAAAAAATACTCACTCAATTCCGGCTCAAGGATGAACGCGCGCCAGGGAAATTTTGGCTAAAGCTTGATTTTTATATAAAGTTGGACTAAGTCTAAATCAATTCTGAAAATTTCGTAGAGGGGGTTGACCGATTATTTAAATAAATAAATGACTTCAAGTTAAAAATTTAATAAGTTATTGAAAACAAAAAAACAACATTTTAATGTAGAGTGTTCTTAGATATGTTTCAAATGCGAGTTAAAGATCCCGTACCGGAAAAATTTGTCGGGGGTTTTTTTGAATTTTGTGAATTTCACTTGTTCTCTTTTTGCAAATGGTCAATTTTGCTGCATCTGTGCTTGTCGATTTGACTTTTCGAGGCCCAACCTGTATAAATATATACAGTAAATGCTTGTGAATTGATGTTGTAAATTGAAAATACGACAATGCTCCAGGGAAAATGATGGAAAATGGTTGTGGAGTTATGTATTATATCAGCCTTAGGAAACATTATATAAATTTACTATGGTGTGTAATATATGTATTAAATATACATACATTTATGGAGTGAAAAACTTTTTGGTTTTTTTGTTTTTAGTTTTTTTGTACCATTTAGTAGTATACCCACCCATTTGGGGCTTAACAGAGTAACAGTAGGAAACCAATTAACTTTTATTTGAAGTTAATTTCCGATAGATAAATGAAGGAGCCTTTTTGCCTTTTTTGTTTTAAAAATCTATATACTTATTTGCGACTTCAAAATACTGAGTTTTCCTGTAATGATTTAAATATGAAAAGGAGAGGAAGCTGTAAACATAACCTTTAAATATACAATCAAAAATGGCATAAAAATTTCTTATTAATTGATTTATGAACTTGAGTTGTGAACAATATAAAATAGATTATATGTTATATGGTTTTTTGTGTGTTTTTAGCATGGTGTTAGACCCTCTTCAATCTCCATTAAAGTGCCCCCCTATAGTTTCTTGAAGTCGTAAATAAACGAAATTTTTTTTCATTTAAACAAAGATTGTAGGGAGATGCGTGTGATTTCAATATTTCTAGCTGAAAAATTTTTCGAAAAAAAACCCATTTTTTATATTTGATTTTGATGAATTATTTTGACAATCTAAAAAGATAATCAGGCAGCATTCGAAAGCAAAGTGATGAAAACGGTTAATTAAAATGTAGTGGTAAAATGTAAAAAAAAAATACTGTGAGAGGTTCCTTAACAGCAACCACGCAATGCCATCAAAGATAGATATAGATAAAATAAACGAAGACTATTCCGCCATAGTTTACGCATTTTTAATTTTGATAAAGACTTTATTTTAAAATAAGTAAGCATTTTTTTAACTAGGATTGATTTTGGCCTAACGAGAGTGTTCTTAGCTATGTTTCTAGTGTGAGTTTAGCGTTCCGTCCTCGAAACAACTAGAATAGAGTCGAAGAGGCGAGTAAAGCTAAGAACAATCTCGATAAAATTACCTTTCAAACAAAAACCAAAATTGGCTCAGCCGTTAAGGATCCATAATACCATAAACTAATCGATCAAATCTGTCAAATCTGTTTTTATGTTGTGGATCCCTTTAAATTTTTACTTTAATAATATTTAGAATATTTAGAAAACACCGAAATAAAATAAAAATACTATGTACCTCTTGGTTAAATAAAAGTCTTGTGCAAGGATAATAATAATAATGGTATTAAAACCCCTAAGACATCACTTTCTGCCCACATCGGTCATTATTTTAGCAAGAGAAACAAAAAAAAAATCACTATTAAATACACATATACAGTGCTTCTCATGGGACACAGTTTGGGGCCTTTTGTTTACTCATTTTTGATTATATTAGTCTCTAGTAGGTTTATACATACAGAACGTTATACATTTTGTGACTCTGGAACAATGAGTATTATATACAATACGACTATTTACCAATCAGATCACATATACGACATTTTTATACCATGTTTATATGTAATATATATAAGGTATACTAAGTTTAGTCCCAAGTTTGTAACGCTTAAAAATATTGATGCTACAAATAAAATTTTGGTATAGATGTTCATAAAATCAAGTAATTAGTCCATTTAGGGTTGTCTGTCTGTCCGTCGATCATCACGATAACTCAAACACGAAGAGAGATGTCAAGTTGAAATTTTTATATCGTGCTAAGGACGTAAAAAGTGCGGTCGAGTTCGTAAATGAGCAAAAAAGGTCAATGGAATCTTGGATCCGTAGGAACCATCTTGTCAACCGTTAGAGATAGAACAAAAGTTTAAATATAAAAAATGTTCCTTATAAAAAATTGCACAACTTTTGTTTGAAACATTTTTTCGTCAACATCACTGTATCACTGAATATCAGTTATGCATGTGTGACATGTATGTATGTGTAATGTGACAGTGTCTATACGTGGTATTTCGACAATTAACTCAGTCAATTGTTTGTTTTCCCTTGTTTACACATAGGGTGATTTCTCTTGCTAAAATCTAAAATATTGATTTGTTAAAAATATTTCTTAAGAACCTAGTTCAAACCTTAGTCAAGTATACATTATTTAGCCAGTTTAGCCCATTAACAGGTCCGTAGGCAGATTTATCTTAAGCAGCCAATGTAAGTCGCTTTAACTACTTATGCAGAGTTAGTATCCAGCTACGCCCTATACATATTTACTGTTGCAGAGGTGAGACACCAAGATGTGTGACATTTAATTCCCATGTGTACTCACCCTGTACCGTGAAAAACTGACGCCTTGGCGTCCGTACATCCTTAAATGTGGTATTTGAAATAATTAGACTCAGTAAACACTGTGTATAATTATATTTATTCATATATAATGCTGTTTGTTAAATAATATAAAATATTCAAATATAATTCATGAATATCACAGCATATATTCATATATGCCTACATACACTCAACAGTCTACACTACTTCATATCAATGTAGATATGAATCATTGTATTATTAAGTAGTAGTCGAATTGATTGTTAATTTTGGAACCATGGTAGCTATAATTTGTATGTATGAATGTATGATTCGAATAAATTATTAAATATGAATTCATATTGAGAGACATGAAAAATGTCTCAATTAATTTAACGGATTTCAACGGATAAGCAGGGTCTCTTTTTTAAGTTGACATATCCTTGAAACTCGAGAAATAAATTTAATCAAGGAAAATAATTCAAACGAAAAATATTAATTTCAAAGGCATGCATTTTGTACCGGCATCGAACTCGATCTTAGTTCTCAGGTTCACTTAAATCCCCACTCTGATTGATAACTGACAAATATTAGATGAATGCTTTAAATAAGAATGTTGTTCTTTATAAATACGCTAACATTTTTTGTAATGGACAGCAAAAATCTAGCTTTTTTGTATTTGTTCATTCAATTTGAATAAAAATGGGAATTATGGTCATCTTTAAAACGCAAATTAAAAATGTTCATAAATGTCTCCTAAATGAACATCTTTGAACAATTAGAGAAGTTTAAAGAGTGGGTAAATGCTTCTACAATTTTTGTGCAACCTCATTTTGTTGAAATCTACTTCTTTGTAATACTACGAGTAAAACTACTTTTAAACTAGTTTCAAATTATCTCGCATATCTTAAATTAGTCGTAGAACTGCCAAAGTATTTATCTAAGATAATATAGATAAGAACATCTATTGACTACAATCGATTGAGTCAAAAATGCATATGTAGTTCTAAATAAAGTGTCCTAAAGTCCTAAATAAAGTGGGATTTATGTTAAAAATATTCGGATATTTCAAAAGAAATGTGTTTAGCTGTAACGATGTTGGAAACTTAATAGATATATGTGGAAAGTCGCGTGACGTTAACTTATCAGATCTCATTTTAAATATTATCTATTTTCAATAGTTTTCAGTGTATAAGATAACATAGTTATACAACTGACTAATTATTATGATATTTGTATGACGTTTTATCTATTGATCATTTATAAACGAAAACTATCAATTTTCTATCAAAGCCTGATGATTATTGATAAATAAATTAGTAGCTAGATATGATTTCACGAAAATTATATTATGTCATCATTTGACTCTAATAATTAATTATAAAGTTTGAGACTGTGTTTGGGGTTATATACAAATTTTATAAACAATACGAAACTGTTTGCACTGATTTTTCTTCGCATTTTAAAGCAGTAAGATTACTTTATAACATTAATAATTATTAAACAATTCAGCAAAAGTGAACCATGCATGTATTCAAAAACAAAAATACTAAGGACGGCATGTTCGAGGTGGTAGGCAAGCTCATCTCTGTAGTATTGTAGCCGGACAAAATATTTTATTGTTTAATAATTATTAATGTTATCAAGCTTAAACATGACGTTATCATGCTCATTTGAATGCGCAGCACTTTCGAAAAAAATCGTGGAAAGAAGTTTGGTAGACTCGCCAAAAGGGAGCTACTAACGAAGTTACAATTATGTGTTAATCATTCAAGAAAACAAACTTTCTGTCCCACGATCTATTTCCCTTGCTTCTAGATTATTGATTTATTTGAATCAACCGGTATACATACAAAAATATATGTACTATAATACGAATATCCTAGATTTACCATATCAATGAAAACATGACCAATTTTCAATTATCATTTGATATAATAATAATAATACAATCTCTATATTTTATAATTGCGAAAGTAAGCATGTTTATTTGTTTGTTTGTTACGCTTTCACGCTGAAACTAGCGAATGGTTTTTAATGAAACTGTACAGCAATATAGCTGATATATCAGAATAACACATGAACTATAATTTATAAAGATATATTTAAAAAAAAATAAATAAATAAATTTAATTTAATTTGACATTTGAAATTACCATAAATTACAGATTTCTGTAAAACTAGTCAATATAAAATATTTCAAGGCCATCTTTTCGGATATACTCCATGAATAATTACTATTATATATATTTTAAAAAAATAATATATTTTACCTGTGTAAAACAATCCCCACCATTATTTCTAGTGTTATAAAAAAGGGATAAGCGGGAGCAATCTTTATCAATCTTCATTTTCCCAGCGAAGCGGATGTTTATCACTCTAGTATACATATATAGTAGAGGTACATTTTAATGAAAACCAATTATTTGTTGTAATGAAAATTGTTATCATTTTCCAAATTCAAAAACAGTAATGAAAATCAAAAACACAGGTAATTTACATGTTTAATTTATACAATCATAAAAAATACTACTGAACGAGTTTTTTTTATACCATGTACATATGAAATATACATAGTATATTAAGTTTAGTCCCAAGTTTGTAACGCTTAAAAATATTGATGCTACGAAAAAAATTTTGATAAAGGTGTTCATAAAATCACCTAATTAGTCTATTTCCGGTTGTCTGTCTGTCAACACGATAACTGAAGAACGAAAAGAGATATCAAGCTGAAATTTTTTAGCTTGCTTAGGACGTAAAAAATGAGGCTGAGTTCGTAAATTAGCAACATGAGTCAACTGGGTCTGGAGTCTGTAGGACCCATCTAATAAACGGCTACAGATAGAACAAAAGTTTAAATGTAAAAAATGTTCCTTATAAAAAAATAAACAACTTTTGTTTAAAATATTTTTTCGTAAACATCACTGTTTCTCTGCAAGGGCGCAAAATAGGCGCAAATTGTATAGTAGATATGTATTATATGGTAATATCAGTTATGCATGTATGACATGTATGTATGTGTAATGACAGTGTTATCAACACAGTCTATACATGGTATTTCAATAATTAACTCAGTCAATTGTTTGTTTTCACTTGTTTTATAAGTATTTAATTTCAAAATCAAGCCATAATTTTTAATGAAATAGAAAAAATATTTTGTTAATGTAATAGGAAAAATTAGATCGGGAGCGCATAATGATGCGAAAACTGTATGAGTTTTTTGAAATTTTTTTGTTTGTCTTCTGTAAATTTTGGCAAAAAGTTGGTTACAACACATCACGTATTGAGTTGTAAATAGCTCTCTATAAACATATTGGGAAGAAAAAAAAAATAAACTGTCTAAAAACGTGAGGGTCCGCCCGTCTATCAGAGGGCTGTATCTCACAAATTGCGAAAGTTAGATAGCTGAAATTTGAACAAACTATTTTACCGCTACAATACGAAACTCTTCGTTTGCAAGTTTGAGTCGCACCTAACTAATTTTTGTTTATTACCAAAAATATAAACCTTTGGCTCCAAATTTCGCTTCTTCAAGACTGACGTTCTATTAGACTGTGAATTCATAGGACAAACGGCATTGATTCTGTATCTTGCCGTTTGTAAATTTTGGATAGCTTCTAATGGTACGTTTGTTATTAAATAACAAATTATGATTTGTGACATGTGTTCTTTCGAAGTCTTATTTAGCTTTGCAGAATGTGAAATTTGGTTGGAAGTTTAGATATAGCTTCTCTTAATTGGAAAACTTAATATCGACGCATACATTAGAAAATAAATAAATACCCTTCTTCTGAACCAACCACTATAAATAATTTAAGATCTTATAAAATTTAGTTAAAGTTTTATTTTTTTGTGACATTTTCGTTACCATTGGATAAATTGATTACAAATGAAATGAAATGGATAATTTACTTCATACCAATTCCAAAATAAAAATTTGAATAATCTACGAATCGTATTTTATATCTCTATTAGAAGACTATTTGATAAAATGACATCAAGATAAAGGAGAAACGAAAGAAAAAATTTTCCCGTTCATATACTTATTATGGTTTATTTTCAAAGGCCGCACATACTGCAGTATTTTTGTTTACATTGTGTCATGTTACATACATTGGGACGAAGATGAGACGAAGAACATAACTCTCTCTATATATGTCTAAGACCAAGCGAAGAATTTGACTGTAATTTCAAAACGATTGGAAATTCGAGTACAACAATTTTCTCTCCACGAGTATTTTCATAAATTCTGTTTCAGAGGACTTGTGCAAATTTTAAGTGAAACAGGAATCTTAAAATTGATGTATTATTAGAAATTTATTTTATCATTTTATCGGGTCAAACAACTCGAAGGACTAGATGTTTGTTATCCGACATCTTTGTTAAATGGTGGACATTATGGTTTCTTGAGTCTCAGGTCGAACAAATACGCTATCTGGTATATTTATGTATTTTTTTAATTAATAATTCCTGTTTTTATTAATTATTAATAAAAAAAAAGTTATATTTTTGAATAAATAAAACGGTAGTGTTCTAACCTCCGTTGTGGCTGTGAGCCAATCGGTTTCTATGGAAATTTTCGTTTTAATATAGTGTAACCAGCTGAGAGACAAACCATTTATCATTATTCATGAATTATTTTATCATTTATGCGTGCGATGGCGCTACGAAAGCGAAGTGTTAACGTCACTGCCGTTTGAATTTATATTTAGAAAAACCATTTTCAATTGTAAAATTACATGAAAAATCAATTTAAAAAAAAGGTTGTTTTTTAATTTTTCTTTGTAATTTTCTTTATTAATTTAATTTTTCTTATTTGAATAACGTCCTTGATGAACAAACTCGCCGTGGAATTTATTTTAAAAAAGATGTGTATGGCTGGAAATTTTTACAAAAGGTCGAGCCTTTTTCAAAAAAAATGTCGACTACTGCGTTTGGCTCCAGACCTACTTTGTGTCTCTCTGTGTGTGAATATTTTAATAAGGGGGTTGGAAAATTTATTCCTTTTTTTTTTTTTTTTGAATTTCAAATGAAGAATGAAAGAAAAAGTTTTTTTTCGTCTTAAAAACATGAATGTTTCGATTTCATTTTGATACGCCTTCATTTGTTTTATATTAAATTTTTAAAATAAAAAAATATATTCTTGTGGAAAAAAAACACAGTTTATTTTTTGTTGAAAAACTTTTCATAAATATTTTTTTAATTGACTGTTGGATAAATTCACACCCAGTTTTAATAAATGAATTTATCTTTCTTTATTTGTATTAATCATTTTCTGTAATACCTATTTGTTTTTCATATTGTACTGGCAAAAAAAAAATATAGAGTGTATTATAAGTCACGTCGAAGATCTCAAGAATGAGTTCGACATTTCAAAATCAGTCAAAGTGTCTTTGGAAATTACTCCGATTTATACCAGCATGGGATAGGGTCTCGTTGATGATAGACTTACTTGAAAAATTGAAGAGAGTGACTTATGTCTGTATGATGCCACATTACCACAACGTTTTTATACCATGTATATGAAATATATCAAGGTATACTAAGTTTAGTCCCAAGTTTGTAACGCCTAAAAATATTGTTACTATGAACAAAATTTTGGTATAGGTGTTCATAAAATCACCTAGTTAGTTCATTTCCGGTTGCCTGTATATCTGTCTGTCTGTCTGTCCATCTGTCACTACGATTACTCAAAAACGAAAAGAGATATCAAGCTGAAATTTTTAGAACGTGCTTAGGACGTAAAAAGTGAGGCCAAGTTCGAAAATCAGCAACATAGGTCACTTGAGTCTTGGGTCCGTAGGAACCATCTTGTAAACCGTTAAAGATAGAACAAAAGTTTAAATGTAAAAAATGTTCCTTATAAAAAAATAAACAACTTTTGTTTAAAACATTTTTTCGTAAACATGACTGTGTACCTGTGAGAGCGCAAATTTTCGCAAATTGTATACTCTGTATTATATGGGATTATCAGTTATATATATGTGTGACAGGTATGAATGTGTAATGTGACAGAGTAATCAACACTGTCTATACATGTTCTTTCTACAATTAACTAAGTCAATTGTTTTTTTCACTTGTTTAATAGTCGAATTCGTTCAGTGTATTTTATGAATATTTGCTATCCAGAAATTAAATTCTAAAACGCACTTTTAGAACAATGAACAAACGTTAAATTACGCTAGATCAAAATTAACGTAATATTATCCTGTAAATGACATTCGACATTCACATAAAATTTACCTTTTCCATATATGTATCCAGGTTTATGTTGGTTTGATAATTCAAAGATGATCTCCATTTAAATTGGTTCCCATATTATTAAACAGTTTACCATAAACATACACCATATTATATAATAATCCCAATTGACATACCAGGATAATAATATTATCTAATATTACTTATATTAATATTTATGTATTAGTTAATATAATTATTATACATCACGGTTCTGGAATATTTCAGTGGATAATTTGAGACAAACGACTTGCGTATGAGTTTCCAAATTAGGGCTCGTGACTTGATCAACAAAGTCAGGCTTGGTAAATCAATACTGGCTTAGCCTTTATGATCCTAAGCTAAGCTTAAACTTTCTTGCGTTCTTCCCTTTCTTCCTCGTTCTTTCCTACTTCTATAAATTTTCGGTCTAAAATTTCAAGATATCTTACTATTGATATTTAGTAGTTTGATTTTTTGCCGTGATGACAAAATACCGACATGGTTTTTTCCTCGTGAAGGACTGCTATCATGTTTCTCTTCATATCAATGTGATTGGCATTGAACCTTATACAAACCTCACCCTCAGGTATTCAGTACAGTGCTTCTCGACAGTTCATCATCATTCATGACACCGTTCGGTAATCTTTTATCGCATTATGAGAGATTTGCTTACGCATTCTACATATGCGTCAAATATTTCGCGCATTTTAAATATGCTTTAAATTTTTCAATCATAGCCTCTACATTAATTATTTACTTTTCAATGCACTAGCTAATTAAAAATAGTTTGATTTCGTGACTATTGAATGACGTTTGAGAGTGAAAGTATTAGAGCAAAACAATAATTTAAATAATTAATTTTATCTTAACTAATTTCACCCTTATTTGTATCTCAATTTACATCAATGAGCACGACTTATATTAAATTAACGAAAGTACACGAATAAGCTGGAAAATTCCCGAGGTAAATATTTTTTGACTCTCACCTTCACTCTCGTGATAAGAGAAATTCTCACAATTTCTGTAGGACTTGAAAAAAATTTATTTAAAAAATGTAGATGGGTTGAAAAAATTTGAAAAATTCATTAGTCGAAAATAGATAAATTTATATGATAATAAGATAGATAAAGTTTCAAACCAGTTATACCATTTGAAAAATAAAAGTAATTTACGTTTTAAATCGAGCGTGAGTAAAATGCTCATAGCGCAAATGCTGAGGAGTTAAATTTTGGCCGGAAATTGTACTAATCTTGAATATCGAGTACATTTATGTTCATTGAATTTAGCAAATAAGTAAAAGAAATTAGCCTAAAAATATTTTTTACAAATCCATACTGTAAATATTTAGTTTTGACAAGTGTATTAATAAACATTACTTCATAAACATGATAAGTAAATTATTTAATTTAAATTGTGTAGAAATAGAGAGAGGGTACTTACCTTCTCAATGTAACAGGATTAACTTGGATGCCAACTAAGGATTAAAAGTTATTAAAGCATACTTTTATTTTAAATATATATATATATATATATAGAATATTTGATCTTATACAATTTCATTATACATTCATAACTATTTTGTAGTATCGTATAATTAATTAAAATGTATTTTAGGGAATAATAATATAACGTTAGGTTTTACGTTTTAGATTGTAAATGATTTAGATAAAAGATCGTCTTATAGAAGAGACACAAAACTATCATAGAATGTTGATGTTCTGAAACATCATACATGATGTTTCAGAATTTGCAAGCAACCAACCCACTGAGCCACTAGGGTTGACAATACATATCCTAAGAGCTAATTAAAATAATATGACCAAGGATATTTCGCATTTTAGGAAATTTTTGTTTCATTGGACTTCCAAAAACCGAAAATATAGTGTAATTTGTAAAGTTCCCTTTTGCTAGCTATATTTTCGTGTAAAATAAGTAAACGGATTAATCGACCTTATTTTGGGTACGAAACCCTAACTCGTATTTGAAACAAAGTTAAGAACACACTCGATCAAATTACCTTTCAAATAAATAAAAATCTACTCGGTTCATCCGTTTAGGAGCTACGTTGCCAGAGACAGACACAGATACAGAGACATGTTAAACTTAAAACCACCCTCTTTTTAGTCGAGGGTTAAAAACTGTGAAAATAAGATATTTGGTTTTTATATAGACCAACTAAATTCATTAAAATGATTACATTTCCTATTCAAACTATTAAATATTCGTTTTACGAATGTCTTGTTAAAGAAGTAAAAGTAAGGGTGATTAAAACGGAAATAATTTATCGTAAAACGTGTATTTTTTTTATTGATATTGATAGTCCAAAAATTATTGGGGCAGTAAAATAAATTAATGTATGTACAAATTTAAGATAGAAGGTCACAAAAGGTCATTGGTAAGATAAATATTTGATGAGGTTGCAAAATACACATTTTTAAGATATAATAAAACATTCGTTTCAAAAATGGTAAAAAACTTTTTAATTAGATTCAGTTGGGGGTAAATATGTATTAATCCCATTCGTTGCGTGCGGAACCGAAATGAGGTAGATCGGTCCACAAGCGGAGGCATTTATACGTTCAAAATCTTTTAATTACATCATCAATAATATTTTGATTTCAGAATAAAGGCCTTATTATTATATATAAATGATGAAATTTCATATAAGTAATTAATAAAAAGACGTTTTTTTAATTAAAAAAGATATACCTAGAACTTAAATAAATATTACTGCATGAAACGCATATATAGAAGGTGTATTTTTATAATTAATATGCAAAAATGAACTGTGAAAATTAGGAAAAATTTACACAACTATAGAACTTAGCATTGATTATCTAAATAAAAAACTATTTTGCATTAAGAAACTGTTTGAATATTTGAACTAGAAAATATTTGGATATTTTATTATAAAAGGTAAATTATAATGAGAAAAATCTTATAAACTAATGAGAATCTTCGATGTACGAAAAAAAAGTAATAGTATTGTATAAAAAATAGAGGTAAGTAGAAGAAATTTTAACTTAATTTTCTATGAACTCAAACAATTATTTCTTGAAGGAATAATCTTCACCTGCTTATAAAATTAATTTTATTAGAATTGAAACAAGGAATTTCTCGAAAGAATACTATATTTTATCAAATCTTTCAACTAGATCTGATCAAGAAACTACGTCAATTTTCTTTACGTTTAAAAAAGATAAAAAATTAACAAAAAATTATTTACAATAAGCTTTTGGTTCATCCTATACCACGCATACATTATTCAAAATGAAATGATGTGGAAATGTTTTCACTTGAAAAAGAAGTAGTGTAAGAAAAAGAACAGAATATAAACTCGTTAAAACATATATATAAATATTCGTCATGTACTCAACGAAGATGCCAAATAGAAGAAATTGAAGAAAAGATACAAAGAGGATTCATAAAAGAAGAAATTCATTTTACTTCTTCTTTTTTTCCTGTAGAATGTGTTATTTTTACTTCCTTGTATAAAGTAAAGGAGTTATTGTAATCGTAAAGTATTGGTTCAGCTCCTTTTACGATTTCACAAAATCAGATTTAGCTTTTTTGGAACTATTGGAACAATGTTCCTTATAGTACGTTACTGTACTTATTTGTTTGCTGTTGCGGAGGTACAATCAAAGAAAGTGCAACAAAAAACCGACTATTTTCATCTTGTGGAATCTTTGGGCTTATAGTAATGCTGAAAATTTTCAATTTTCAGAATTCAAACGTGCATTTTAACTATTCCTAAATCCTAACTACTCCGTGTTCAAGGAAGTCATGTGATGTATCTCATCCGATTTTTTTTTTAAATTTTAACAGCCATTTAAAATGTAAAAATCAATTTAAATTTTTTATAGTCATGATGTGTATTTATTTTTTTAAGATGATCTCTTGCGCGCAGAAAGTCCGATTAGGTATTTTTATCGTGCCACCCAAAATAATTAAATGTTGACACTAAAACTTATGTGTAATAAAATAATTTTATCTGTAGTTGAAACGGAACTGAATTACTTATTTATACAATTGCACGTACAATGCTAGAAAGTAATTTCACTAAAAATGGTAGAGAGTATTATGATGAAAAATATAAAAGTCATGATCAGAAAAAGAGTTAATGTCTAAGTTTCTCCTTTAGAACCCAGTACATCACGTAGTTATTTTTAGTTATTACTCCTCGTTCCAATCGAAATGCATGGCTTCCTTTTGACGAGTCAATCATATTTCACTATTGACGATTCTCAGAAATGCTGCGTTTTAGAGCTTGACGCTTCTTACATGTCATTTGTATTGATTATTTACTACCATTTATTGCTTCATCGTTTTTTTCTCTCGTTCGATAGTTACAAAGATATTTACGTTTCAAGTACTAGCTAAAATTTTTTTATTTTCGAAATTTTACATTTTAGCTTATTGAACATTAATATATCCGTAAATAAAAACTATACTATTAAATATTATATAATTATTACAACTTATTTAAGTTTTAATATTAATCAACAAATTGCAAAAATTATAAATGATAATTTACATCGGATTCAAAACCTTCAAAGAAATCTTATTTTAAAAATTTTACATCCTTCATTATTGTCTCCTGTATAAATAGCTAAACTAAATGTTTTTTAAATGGTACATTTAATTTGGGATAAAATAGGGAAACAATAAAATGCCAAAAACTTGATGTAAAATATTGGTAAAATTTAGAGAATTCGACCATAAAATTTTTTCTGTAGTGAATTCTGACTATAATTTTTTTTAAACTTTCTGTATTTCAATATTATTTAAATTTTTGAAAATTTAAATTTATATTGTATAGATATGCTTGCGTGTTTGTTTTAAATTTGGTTATTTGAATATATTATTTCTTATTTATTTTGGTTATAAATTTCCAATTTTTTTTTCTAGTTATATTTATAGCTACAATCCTATAAATAACATATATCATATACTTTTCTAAAAATATATCATTTTGTTAATATTTTTACTTTGAAATTATTTACAGGTGTTTTATCGTTAAATCGGAAAATTTGTCAAAGCTTTATTCAGAAAAAAAGAAACTAATAATAATGGGGTTTAGCCTCCGTTTATCTCACATATACGCCTATAACAGAGGCTACCCACATCATTATTTGTTATTCTTTATTTATTAATCAACATCCATAAATATCATTATATTTATGATGCGGGTGGAGTTGGTTACTTCGTTCTTATCCAAGTGACGACAATATGATCAATTATACCGCCTTATTAATTATATTTTCTCACACTGCCGCTGTCTTTAGTACTAATTACGCCCTTTAATTTGAATCTAAATACGCTATAATTAAATCGAAATTTGTTTTTCGATCATAACTTTATGTCCTCTAGAGTGCGACATTTTCAATTTAATTTTGACGCCACATTGCCTATAGGCAGCGCGCAAAACTTCAATTGTCAAATTATGAAAAGTAGTTTAGAAGCTAGGTCCGAACAGATGAACATCCATACTAATCGGTCAAACACAAAATCCTCGCTATAGGGTATTATCGTTAGTCAAAAATTAATTTTAACTTATATCACGTGACCTAAAACACGGGCAAGCCCTGCTGTGATGTCATATCGGTATGAGTCATAGACCTTAGTTAGTTCATTGTAGACAGCTGGGTATAATATATCCAAAACTTACTTGTGTTATTTCGTATAATGATACCGATATTACGTAATCAAATTCGATGCCTGCGTTTTTGACAGGACAAGGTTTAAAATTTAATTTAAGTTTTTGGCAAGAGCGCGTGTGTATTTTTCCGAAATAAATTTTTGGTGGCTTTTTATTAACAAAATCAACATTTTAAGGTACTTTTTCAAGAATAGTGGAATACCCTATTGTATAGACGGGGTAAAAACTAAATAAATAGTGTACGGTTCTCTAATATGGAAACAGTAGGCATAGAGAATATAAATAACCATGGTCAATATTAATTTGATTTTCGAAGTCAAAAACAAGAATATTTATAACTGTTTTATAACATTATAACCTATAAAAATATATATACAAAGCGTTATGTAGAGACATGTATCTAGGATAGATTGGGAGCAGAATCGTAAATTGTATCGCATATAATACGGCTATAAAAAATTGAATGAAGGCTTTTTTTGCTCATATAGAATAGTTTACGTATGTGAAAACACCAATTTTTATTTTATATTCATTTAAATGAGTCAAGCAGACACTATGTCATATATTGTCACTAACGTATGGCAAAAGTGTTGGAAACATTGCACTTTGTACATGGTATATTGGGTAAAAATAGGTGCTCCAAATTTTCAATTATTGTACGATTTACTAGCACTATTTTTTGTCGCGTTCATTTACTTGCTCACAAAATTTTCTTCTTGCGCTTAGCTATTTATTGTAGGGTAAGCAGTGAAGCGAGCGACCAAACGGTTTACGACTTAAAGCTACCTTCAGTGGTGTTTAGACCACTTAACAGAGAAGTTACGTTAGTCTAAAGTTTTTTCTGCAATTTGTTATTTATTTTCATCATTTTGACGCAGTGCGCAGATATATCTCTATACAAATTCTAAGGCACTTCTAGACGTGCTAGAAAGAAGCGGTTTTTTGAATTCGACGCGGAATTGCTTGAAACGTTACGGTGCAAACTAACGTTTGGCAGTTCTATTCATGTTTGAAAATAAGAAGACTGTATTGAGTGTGACGGAACCCTTAGCTTACACATATCCAAGAACACTTCTTGAAATTCCTTTTCTTGTTAAGGCCTTTTTGAAACGGACCAATTTTGAAGATCATCGCTAATTTTCAGATTTTCGTGTGTCGACCCCTTAAATCTCACTTGCGGACTCCTTAACTCATAGCTAATAACACTATCCATTAAATTACCTTTCAAACGAAAAAAAAATCGATTCATCCGTTTAGGCGCTACAATGCCACAGACAGACAGACAGACAGACAGACACACACACACAGCGGCCAAACTTATAGCACCCATTTTTTTGATTCGTGGGTAAAAAAACTGAAGTTATATGACTGAAGAAATATATCTTATAAAATAACTTAACGATTTTACAATCATCGGGACGTATAAGGCGCCCAACATAATAAAGGCTTCTTTTTTGATGTCTGCAAATATATAGGGTGGTATTTATAACTTGACACGAGTAATTTAATCGAAAATAACTATCGAGAAAATTGTTACAAATAAAAATATGTTGCTGCTCAAGATCATTGAATAATAAACTCAGGTTGATAAATAAAAAGAGGTGAAATGAAAAATTTTGGATCATAAAGAAAACCAAATTAATTTTTTTTCCTGTAGACATTTTGAAAAATGCAAATATTTCACGGAAATATACTTGAAAAATTAATTTTATTCCCATATGAATGCATTGACTTATAAAATATTGGCTAGCTTCAAAATCCGTAAATTGAATACCTTTATAAAAAGTCTTTCTCCTGATTGTACCTAAATTTTTCAAGAAAACCGAATTTATAAAAAAAAAATAAATAAATTATTATTGCAGAAATGTATGTTCTGCAGAAATTCATGGAAAGACTAGTCCGTGAAGATTGTTATTAAGTACAATTTTGGTACAGCCAATATATTATTAAATTTTTACACATACCGGGTATTAGAGAATAAATAGTCGATAATCTGGAGGGTGATAAGATAAACCCAAACAAAAATTTTGGTATACGAAACATGCGCCCGAAACGTTCCTCTTCGGAGTAACAGGTGTTAAAAACTTGTCATAATGTTTCGAATTACTACTGAATTTTTTAAGTTCTTCTAAATGTTTCAAAAGAAAGTTGTTGGTACTTTGGCGAAAAAGATTTTGTCTTTTAAAATTTTGCTCTTTAAAATATTGTGACAGTTAAACTGTTGCTAAAAGAGCAAAATTAGCTCTAAATGTATCAAACCGTTTAAGACAGACGAAAATTTAAAATAGTCAAAATTTTTCTCATAAAAATCCAACAACGAAAGTTTAGTTCGAAAACATGAAAACATGAAAATTGAAAACACTTGTAACTCTAAAGAAGAGCGTTACCATACGCTTGTTCTTCATATCAAAATGCTTTTTTCATGAACATTTAAGCCCTCTAGATATCTGACCATTTATTCTGACACACTCAGTTGTATACTGTGTAAAATCGTACTGCTGAACCAAATATCATTTGGCAACATGACAAAAAAATTTGTCAAAAATTTCATAAAACAATACTAAAATTGTTTGTGTTATTTCTTATTATATAAAAGAAATGACAAATTAAACAGAGTTTAGGTAGAAAATGGAATTTCTACTTTTCCAACAAATAAAGAAAATTCAATATTTAATTCCCGGCTAGAAAACCAAAATTTGTCGGGAGTTTTTTAAATTTTGTAAATTTCACTTGTTCTTTAATTATTGCACACTTGCAAGTTATAAAGTATGAACTCACTTTGTTATGTTAAACTGTTAAAAGACGTCGTATTTGTGTATAGGTTGGTTGCCCTTTTGTCTTTTACGCATGCTCAGAAAATAATAAATGAATTAGTCTTTGAATACCTACTTATTTTTTTAAATGTGGACTATCAAAGGAACCGTGCCATCATTAGTTCCCCTACCTTATATGTATGTTTTTATGGATTTTAAAAATATCATCCAATGATTATTTGAAAGTTGATGGAAAATTAATAATATTTTGTATTTGTTCCAGGTAAATAAACCTCAGAAAATATTCATCTAAGCATTATAAATGTAAGTATTTTACATTTCAAATGAAGATTCAGCAACTTTTATCAAATTGCCAATTAACTCGGTAATTAAACTGCAAGAGAGTGGCACAATTGGGCTCTTCATTTTCTTGCTTGCGCTGTTGAATGTAGAATGAGAACAAAGGTCCGAGGTTTCCTTGTATAAAACATATAGCAAAATTGTTTTTCCAATTTACCTTGGAATTCACGGTTTTTTGGCATCACGGTGTTCACTTTCAAACTTTAAATTGGGGAAACACTTCCTAATTAACCGAATACTGCTGTGACTTTTGTCACTCGCAACTCTTACACCCATCGTTTCCTAATGCTATCATTGACTTCATTCAGGAGATATGGTAGAGTCACAAAATCTTAGCTGTTTCGAAAAATAGGAAACAAATTTACCGATATGTGGCCCTGAAATCTTGGAAATTTGTCTTCATTGGAGCTAAAACTAATAAAACTAAAGTAATAAAGTTTTCTTGTGATATTTTTGGAAGCACATTTGTAAGGGGTTGCCAGATTCACATCTGAAACTTCAGCATCTATTGAATACTTTGTTATTTTTTGTTTGTCTCGGCAAAAGTTTTAGAATGTTTATGTTTCATGTTTATTAAAGCGCGCTGATCTCTGGAACTGCAGAAATATAGATATAGAAACTTGAAAAAACCCCGATAAAATAGTTCAGAACTATTAAACGGCTCAACTTATTTTCATGCAACTTGCAGTTTTGTAATTTACACGCCATGCTCTTTTATTTGATATCCCACTTTGCTATATTTGAAAATATTCAATTTTCATCCCCACTTCCAATTTTATATCCACCCCCAAATCCTTTTGCGTCGAGATCGAATTTAATGATTTGTAAAGTACACGTCATGCCTTTTTATTTCATACCTCATTTGGATATATTTGAAAATATTCGATTTTTAATCAACGTTCCGCCAGGGGTTAAAAATAGGTAACAAAAATGTACAGTGTACTAAGTACACTATCATTTAAATTCAAAATCTTTTATTTATCACATTATGAAATTTATAAATCCTCCGAAAAGATTTACTTAACAATTAACAATTAACAAAACAAAATTTTATTATGATAAACATTGACCGACATTACCGCCAGCTTTGAAGATACTTTGAGCCAAATTATTGATTTGGGTATTGGTACATTGAATATTGTTTGGGATAATAGTCAATACATTGTTGACTATGGTTGCACCTAAGCTAAAAATGCTGCCAGCAGTGGAAAAAACATGTAAAACTGTTTGGAGACCAGAATTGGCGAAACATAGTACATTTGGAAAAATGAAAATTGGAGTTGAAGCACACTTTAATGCATTAGCGATGTCTTCAGATACTGCTTTTCCAATTTGATTAATTATTTGCACACCTTGATTTACAGGTTGAATTGCTTGATCAAGTGAATTTTTTGCACACTCTAATAAATTTTGTATTGGCTCTTCAATATTGAGAGTTGAATTATTAATATTTGCACAAGATGTTAAATTTGAAATTTTAGTGACTTTATCAGTTACATTTTTTGTAACACTGCGTACTAAATTATTGATTGCATCAAAAATTGGCTTTGAAAAACCATTAATGACAATTTGTACTGTGCTAGATATCAAGTAAAGAATAGGAGTTAAAAGTCCACTACCAGCTTCTGATCCAATCAGACTATTTGAGCCATTGACTGCCATTGACTGCCATAGACCGTTGGTTGCGTCCATAATGTTTTTTACCAAATCTTTTCCAAGCTAAAATTTTAACAAAAAGAATATCAAATATTAATAACTAATTAAAGTAATTTATTTTAGTTTAAGGTATCGGTCTAGACAGGTCCGAATACAAGCGGGGGCAGTAGTGGAAATTGTCTTTTTTTAACAAATAAATCATTCAACGAATAAAAAAATTAATGACCCGATACCTTTTTTTTCGCTTTTATTTTCCATTCTGTTAGTAATATAAGGATGAAATCTTTTTATTGGATTAATAATTAACTTCAGATGTTTTTAATTAAATATGCTGGGGTTGTTTCAGTGACCTTTTCACACCAAAAATTGCCCTTACAATATCAATTTGTCATTCTTTATTTTAGTTATCATTATTAATTTGCAAAACTTTGGGAAAATAGAAAAACAAAGCATCATGTAATACAACAAAACAAAAGAACATAGGACAAAAATATTATAATTTTGTACATCAAGGACTCCATAAGGCTGGAATATTATAAACCCCCAAAGATCAAAGTTAATATAATAATATATGTGATATTAAAATATATGAAATAACATACCTGAGTCAATCCATTTAAAGCATCTTGAATCTAAAAATAAAAATAATGATAAATAATATTGGTTAACTTAAATTGATTAAAATATTGATTAAACATATCTGTAACATTTTTGTATAATCATGTTTAAAACAATTGAGTAAGACGAAAAGTAAGAATAAAATTTTTCGATACCTGGAGTAATTTTCAAAGTATTGAACATTGAAAATTTTGTTTAGTAATTTAGCTTTCAATTATTCGAAAATCAAGGCAAACATCAAAAAGTATTATGCTTGGTTTTAGTCGACATTCATGAAGTTATAACAAAATTCATCATCAAAGTTGAAAATAAGATACAAATAATTTCAACCCTAAGTCTAAAATTGCCTTGGCGGTCGTACTTCCTTAATTTTCTTCAGTAAGGATTTTATTTTCTTTAATGCTTTGTTATGAACTTTAAGACGACTAAAAAGATAAAATGAAAAAATTGATTCAAAATTGCACACTTCTCAGACCTTGTCTATACGTATTTGGACATTTTTGTTTGCAATATCATATATTGCTTGTTGGAAATTAGAAGAATCGTGCAATTTTTTTTTTGTTTCTATACAGTCTGTATTTCGTTCAACTGTGTCACAAAATGTAATTTAGTCGACTTATCCCATTCAAGGCACAACAATACTATAAGTAAATACTATGAGTTTGCCATAAGGATGCATGCATTGAGGCTTTTATGAGATAGAGTGAATACAGTTGAATGAAATATAGGCTGTATATTTAAATAATTAAAACTTACCGGATCGGGTGCTGCAGTAGAAGAGGCAGCGGTAGAAGGTGCTGCAGTAGAAGATGCTGCAGCGATCTAAAATTGGAAAAAAATATTGTTTTCATTATCTTATATATTTAAACGAGTTTTTTATATATATGTATATATATATCAAAGATCTTGGAAACGGCTTAAATGATTTTGATGAAAATGTGTATGCAAGGGTTTTTTGAAGCGGAAAGTCGATCTAGCAAGGTTTCTTTTTTAAAAAACGTCGTTTTTTCCGTCTTTTCATGTAAAATTGAAACATTCACTGCATAATATGACTCTTCCTGGCATCTATTGGTGTATATTGTACTTAACGAAATAAAAGACATTACCGGGACATTCAAATTGATATTTCTGTTGATACATTTTAACGGCCTTATATTATTGATAAAATTTGTATCTTTTTAACACAAAAAATACCGAGCAAAGTTCGATCATCCAGATATTATCAAATAAGCGAATTATAAGTACATTTTTAAATTGGAATGTATTATTTTTTATTTTATGAATTATTAAAATTTGCAAAACTTTGGGAAAATACAAAAACAAAGCATCATGTAATACAGCAAAACAAAAGAACATAGGACAAAAATATTATAATTTTGTACATGAAGGACTCCATAAGGATGGAATATTATAAACCCCTCAAAAATCAAAGTTAATATAATAATATATGTGATATTAAAATATATGAAATAACATACCTGAGTCAATCCATTTAAAGCATCTTGAATCTAAAAATAAAAATAATGATAAATAATATTGGTTAACTTAAATTGATTAAAATATTGATTAAACATATCTGTAACATTTTTGTATAATCATGTTTAAAACAATTGAGTAAGACGAAAAGTAAGAATAAAATTTTTCGATACCTGGAGTAATTTTCAAAGTATTGAACATTGAAAATTTTGTTTAGTAATTTAGCTTTCAATTATTCGAAAATCAAGGCAAACATCAAAAAGTATTATGCTTGGTTTTAGTCGACATTCATGAAGTTATAACAAAATTCATCATCAAAGTTGAAAATAAGATACAAATAATTTCAACCCTAAGTCTAAAATTGCCTTGGCGGTCGTACTTCCTTAATTTTCTTCAGTAAGGATTTTATTTTCTTTAATGCTTTGTTATGAACTTTAAGACGACTAAAAAGATAAAATGAAAAAATTGATTCAAAATTGCACACTTCTCAGACCTTGTCTATACGTATTTGGACATTTTTGTTTGCAATATCATATATTGCTTGTTGGAAATTAGAAGAATCGTGCAATTTTTTTTTTGTTTCTATACAGTCTGTATTTCGTTCAACTGTGTCACAAAATGTAATTTAGTCGACTTATCCCATTCAAGGCACAACAATACTATAAGTAAATACTATGAGTTTGCCATAAGGATGCATGCATTGAGGCTTTTATGAGATAGAGTGAATACAGTTGAATGAAATATAGGCTGTATATTTAAATAATTAAAACTTACCGGATCGGGTGCTGCAGTAGAAGAGGCAGCGGTAGAAGGTGCTGCAGTAGAAGATGCTGCAGCGATCTAAAATTGGAAAAAAATATTGTTTTCATTATCTTATATATTTAAACGAGTTTTTTATATATATGTATATATATATCAAAGATCTTGGAAACGGCTTAAATGATTTTGATGAAAATGTGTATGCAAGGGTTTTTTGAAGCGGAAAGTCGATCTAGCAAGGTTTCTTTTTTAAAAAACGTCGTTTTTTCCGTCTTTTCATGTAAAATTGAAACATTCACTGCATAATATGACTCTTCCTGGCATCTATTGGTGTATATTGTACTTAACGAAATAAAAGACATTACCGGGACATTCAAATTGATATTTCTGTTGATACATTTTAACGGCCTTATATTATTGATAAAATTTGTATCTTTTTAACACAAAAAATACCGAGCAAAGTTCGATCATCCAGATATTATCAAATAAGCGAATTATAAGTACATTTTTAAATTGGAATGTATTATTTTTTATTTTATGAATTATTAAAATTTGCAAAACTTTGGGAAAATACAAAAACAAAGCATCATGTAATACAGCAAAACAAAAGAACATAGGACAAAAATATTATAATTTTGTACATGAAGGACTCCATAAGGATGGAATATTATAAACCCCTCAAAAATCAAAGTTAATATAATAATATATGTGATATTAAAATATATGAAATAACGTACCAAATCATTCAAATCTTTTGAAGCATCTTCATACTAAAAAATAAAAAAATAATGATAAATAATATTGGTTAACATAAATTGATTAGAATATTGATTAAACATCATATCTGTAACATTTGGCTTGTATAATTATGTTTAAAACAATTTATTTTGGGTGAATCAAATCTCTTCCAAGAGAACCAATTTTTTTTCTCTGAATTTATTGATCCAATAAAGACAAAACTATTCAATTATAATCGTTTCACATATCAATAGTAACATTAAATTAAATATCTAAATATAAGTACATGTTTAAAATGGAATATAAACCAAACGTTATAAGAAATCAATACGATTTTTGTATAACTTTAGACATTGGAGCATAGCATTTTCAATTAAAACGATATCAAATAATGAACACCTCCCCGCGGTAAAAACAAGGCTTTATTCATTTTCAAATGTATGATGCAATTTCATCCCTATACCTCAAAACCACATCAATCTGCTAATTTTTGTGGACACAAATCCATTATTTGAAGGTAATCAGAAAATTTGCACGCAATTTCTTTATAGTTTTGGAGAAAAGGGACACGAAAGTTTCGTTTAACTTTTAAACGTTATTTCGATCAACTGTATAACAAATTTACTCTCTATTAAATACCCAATACTCTAGGAGTCTAGGTAAATACTATAAGTTTGCCTTAAGGATGTATGCATTGAAGCTGTTATTAGCTAGTGTGAGTAGGTAAATACATTCATATAGACAGTTGAATGAAATACAGTCTGTATATAAAAATAAGAAAAAGCTTACCGAATCGGGTGCAGAGAGCTAAAATTTGAAAAAAAAAATTTTATTATTATATGAAATAAGCGAATTATAGGTACATTTAAAAAAATATTACTTACGACACCACAAGCTCCGCAAATCACAAGTGTAAGACAAATTAAGAACTTCATATTGTGTATATTAAATGAAATATGACATTAATTAATGCCTTTCAAGACATATATATCAAAATGTGCGACAAAATTTTGACGACACGACATGCAACGTCAAAATGAAAACAGATATTAAATATTTTAAATAGTTGAATTGAAAACACAGTTGTCTCAATATTTGTCTCGCATTACTAAAAGTTAATAGACAAAACAATAGTATTTGTTATTTGCTATAGTTCTGGCGCTATCAACAATTGTGATTTATCTATACATATAAAATTTAACGCTTATTATTTTAGAAAATAGTTTTCTTTAAGAAACTTGTCAAATATGGTTTAGGCAAAATATAAAAACGTTTTAGAAATTCTTATATATGGGTTATTTTAGAGAAACCTTTCTTTACTTACCTGACGCAAAAAACAAACGATTGCTTCATCAACACTGTCAACATGGTATTTCAACAATTAATTCAGTCAATTGTTTGTTTTTGCGTGTCTAATTCTGCTATAAAATAACTTACATTTAGCAAAATTATAAATGCAATTCGATTCAATTAAATTTTACTACTAAGCTCGAAAACACACTTTGAAGCTCCCAAGGTTTGCGTCTCTAATATAAACCGAGTTTTTAAAGAGTTACACTCAATACGGCTGTGCATTGATTCAATTACTTTCAATGAGGAAGGTGCACCGTCAGATTATCAGTAAGGCAAATTACGCACGTACTTAGGAGTGCGATTCTACAACAGGGCGTACATGTGAAAATTTAGCTAATTATTATAGGAGTACTGGTTAAAGTTTGTAATTTCCCAACATTTAATTCGCCACTGGGAAGCTGAGTGTAATAATAATTTTTTTAGGCAGTTTCAAATGATTTTCTGATTAGTCACAGTAAGACGAATATTTAGTGGTCCCTCACGCCTAGTAATCTTTACACCTGTCAGAATAAAATCACTTAAAATTATATACGTACATACATGCATTTTTCTTGTCAATTCCAGTAATCCGAACAAATCTAGTAGCTCGACATATCCTGGCTTTTCGAGTCCGGATTAATGCAAGTCTATAGTAAGAAAATTTATTAGGCTAAAAAAAATCACTTGAGATTAAGTAAACCTGCTTGTGCTACTAGCGCCATCAAACTGGACATTTTTGCGAGTTTCAGGAAATAGATCCATTGCAAAAATTTATTATTTTACAAGAAGAAAAATAAACGGATTTAATTATTAGATAGATCCTAAATTATCTTCAGAAAGGGAAAAGTTGTTGAGAATTTTCTCATATGATACCTTTGAAAATTGAGTTGTTGAGAATTTTCTCATATGAAACGTTTTAGGCTTAGTATTTTTGTATATTAAAAAGGATGGAAGGAAATGGGATGAATTACCCATAGGTATGCTTCTTTTTTCTTAATGTTTGACATTGAACAATGGATTACGCTTTTTTCATTCCACTTAAAATTTAACGCCAGTGACATAAGCACATAGCTTTAGTAGCCATCGCACGGGGAAATGATAAAATAATATACAGAATGATAAATGGTTTATCTCTCAACTTGCTTTCACTATGTGAATCTCAAGTTGTAAATGTGAATTTTGCGTGATTTTGAGTAGATCACAGCTTCAACGGATGTAAATACGTCACAACTAATAACAAGTAGTTTTTTTATTAAAAAATATAACTATTTTTTATTAATAATTAATAAAAACTGGAATAATTAATTATAAAAAAAAAATTAATTAAATATACTTAAGATGAATTATTCTTTCATTTATGAATTCATTTGTGGCAAAAAAAAATTTCAATGAATGAGATACTTTTTTGACATACCGTTTTTTTTAAATATCAAACTAGGTAATAGTAACTTGTAATTGGGATATTTTAGTTTGGAGAAATTAGGATTATTCTTAAGGTAGTACGAGCACCAAGGCAAATTTAGATTAGGGCTTGAAATTATTTGTACCTTATTTTCAACTTTGATGATGAATTTTGTTATAACTTCATGAATCTAGACGAAAAATAGAAATGAAAATTTCTCTTAATTTTCGTCTTATATTGTCAAGTTATAATACAATTCACCATCAAAATTGAAAATTTATATTATTTAAATTTGTGTCCCCACTACCGTGCCCATACTTTAATTAGTCGAGCAAAACGGATTTTTTTTAGTTTTAAATACTTGATTAAGGTTTAAACTTTAATTTATATACTTTTTTTTTTTAATTTCCATCGATCTATTTTTGGAGAAATCTATGAAAACATGTCATTCATCCATCTACCGGTTTATTATATAAGCAATGTTAAATTTGCATACTTTTGTAGTCATTTATTTATTTAAATAATCGGACAAAAATTCACATTTATAACATATCAGAATCAGTATTTATTGTAAACACTGAGCAACATTCACACCAGATTTGGTGAAAATTTGAACAATATCGATCCATTGTTGATTGAAACAATCCAAATTATTTGGTATTAAAATGAAGATATCGTTAGCAATGGTTGAACCTAAGCTAAAAACATTACTTGTATCTGATATACCACGTAAAAATGATTGTATTCCAATACCGGCGAAACATTCGACATTTGGTTATCTATCCAAAAATAAATCATTCAATAGATCAACAATACACAGTCCGAAAAGGGGTCGGTTCTTTCTTCTGAACACCTATAGATTGATAAAATACCTATAGAAAATATTTCTACTTTACACCCATAATTTTCATTAACTTTGAAATATAAATATTAAAAATGTTTATTCTCCAATCTGTCACATGACTCAGTTATTAAGCTTAAAAATACTAATCCGAAAAGAAGGCCGAAAATTTCATCAATCATTTCGTTATTCGGTACAAAGAAGTAATAATGGTGATGAATTATTGTAAGGAATTTAAAACGTAAACAGAAAAAAAATTACATTAGAGTAAACAGAAAGAAATTTAATTAGAAAGATTAAAAACTTTTCGATTGAAAGTGAATTTAAAATAGAAAAAATGTATTGCATACATTATTAAGTTGATTTCTTATAACGGGAAACTGAAAATATAAAATGAAAAAAAAAAGTAAAAATTTGGAAAAAATGTTGGACACACATCGAAAAAAATGTCCGGCAAAGCAATTAAGCGAAATAAAATTTTTAGGTATAATATGGGATGTATGTATGAAATGGCATCGACATGTTTTAAATAGAAGGTAAGTTACTTACTCGCCAAATGGATTTTCTAAGAAATTCAATATAAGGTGCTTGTGCCCATGTTAATTAAAAAATATTAGACCAGGAAGTTTTTTAATTCATCTAATAATATTAATATATTATAATTATATATACCATCTATCTATAGATACTCAAATCATAGAGTTTAATAGTTTTTTTTTTTAAATGTTTATGTCTCATGTTTATTAAAACACGCTGATCTATGGAACTGCAGACATCAGCGCGTAATACAGATAGAAACTTGAAAAACCCCGATAAAATTGTTCAGAACTTTTAAACGGCTCAACTTACTTTCATGCAGTTTTGTAATTTACACGTCATACTCTTTTATTTGATATCCCACTTTGCTATATTTGAAAATATTCAACTTTCATCCCCACTTCCAACTTTATATCTACCCCCAAATCCTTTTGAGTCGAGATCGAATTTAATGATTTGTAAAGTACACGTCATGCCTTTTTATTTCCTACCTCATTTGGATATATTTGAAAATATTCGATTTTTAATCACCGTTCGGCCAGGGGTTAAAAATAGGTAACAAAAATGTACAGTGTACTAAGTACACTATCATTTAAATTCAAAATCTTTTATTTATCATATTTTGTCGACATTATGAAATTTATAAATCCTCAGAAAAGATTTAGATAACAAATAACAAAACACAATTTTATTATGATAAACATTGACCGACATTACCGCCAGTTTTGAAGATACTTTGGGCCAAATTATTGATTTGGGTATTGGTACATTGAATATTGTTTGGGATAATAGTCAATACATTGTTGACTATGGTTGCACCTAAGCTAAAAATGCTGCCAGCAGTGGAAAAACCATGTAAAACTGTTTGAAGACCGGAATTGGCGAAACATAGTACATTTGGAAAAATGAAAATTGGAGTTGAAGCACACTTTAAAGCATTAGCGATGTCTTCAGATATTGTTGATCCAATTTGATTAATTACTTGCACACCTTGATTTACAGGTTGAATTGCTTGATCAAGTGAATTTTTTGCACACTCTATTAAATTTTGTAATGGCTCTTCAATATTGAGAGTTGAATTTGTAATATTTGCACAAGATGTTAAATTTGAAATTTTAGTGACTTGATCAGTTACATTTTTTGTAACACTGCGTACTAAATTATTGATTGCATCCAAAATTGGCTTTGAAATACCATTAATGACATTTTGTACTGTGCCAGATATCAAGTTAAGAATAGGAGTTAAAAGTCCACTACCAACTCCTGATCCTGCCAGACTATTTGATCCATTGACTGCCATAGAACCTAGACCGTTGGTGGCGTCTGTAATGTTTTTTGCCAAATCTTTTCCAAGCTAAAATTTTAACAAAAAGAATATCAAATATTAATAACTAATTAAAGTAATTTAATTTAGTTTAAGGTATCGGTCTAGATAGGCCCGAATACAAGCGGGGGCAGTAGTGGAAATTGTCTTTTTTTAACAAATAAATCATACAACGAATAAAAATAATTGACGTTCATTAATGACCCGATACCTTTTTTTCCGCTTTTTATTTTCCATTCTGTTAGTAATATAAGGATGAAATCTTTTTATTGGATTAATAATTAACTTCAGATGTTTTTAATTAAATATGCTGGGGTTGTTTCAGTGACCTTTTCACACCAAAAATTTCCCTTACAATATCAATTTGTTATTCTTTATTTATTATTAATTTGCAAAACTTTGGGAAAATAGAAAAACAAAGCATCATGTAATACAACAAAAAAAAGAACATAGGACAAAAATATTATAATTTTGTACATCAAGGACTCCATAAGGCTGGAATATTATAAACCCCCAAAGATCAAAGTTAATATAATAATAATATATGTGATATTAAAATATATGAAATAACATACCTGATTCAATCCATTTAAAGCATCTTGAATCTAAAAATAAAAATAATGATAAATAATATTGGTTAACTTAAATTGATTAAAATATTGATTAAACATATCTGTAACATTTTTGTATAATCATGTTTGAAACAATTGAGTAAGACGAAAAGTAAGAATAAAATTTTTCGATATCTGGAGTAATTTTCAAAATATTGAACATTGAAAATTTTGTTTAATTATTTAGCTTTCAATATTTCGAAAATCAAAGCAAATATCAAAAAGTATTATGCTTGGTTTCAGTCGACATTCATGTAGTTAAAACAAAATTCATCATCAAAGTTGAAAATAAGATACAAATAATTTCAACCCTAAGTCTAGAATTGTATTAGCGCTCGCACTTCCTTAATTTTCTTCAGTAAGGATTTTATTTTCTTAAATGCTTTGTTATGAACTTTAAAACGATAAAGAGATAAAATGAAAAAATTGATTCAAAATTGCACACTTCTCAGACCTTGTCTATACGTATTTGGACAATTTTTTTGGAATATCAAATATTGCTTGTTGGAAATTAGAAGAATCGTGCAATTTATTTTTAGTTTCTATACAGTCTGTATTTCGTTCAACTGTGTCACAAAATGTTTTTTAGTCTACTTATCCCATTCAAGGCACAACGATACTATAAGTAAATACTATAAGTTTGCCATAAGGATGCATGCATTGAGGCTTTTTGGACAGTTGAATGAAATATAGGCTGTATATTTAAATAATAAAAACTTACCGGATCGGATGCTGCAGTAGAAGAGGCAGCGGTAGAAGGTGCTGCAGTAGAAGATACTGCAGCGACCTAAAATTGGAAAAAAATATTGTTTTCATTATCTTATATATTTAAACGAGTTTTATATATATATATATATATATATATATATATATATATATATATCAAAGATCTTGGAAATGGCTTAAACGATTTTGATGAAAATGTGTATGTAGAGGTTATTTGAGGCGAAAAGTCGATCTAGCAAGGTTTCTTTTTTAAGAAACGTCGTTTTTTCCGTCTTTTCATGTAAAATTGAAATATGCACTGCATAATATGACTCTTCCTGACATCTATTGGTGTATATTGTACTTAACGAAATAAGAGACATTACCGGGACATTCAAATTGGTATTTCTGTTGTTACATTCTAAACGGTCTTATATTATTGATAAAATTTGTGTCTTTTTAACTCAAAAAATAACGAGCAAAACTCGATCATCCAGATATTATCAAATAAGCGAATTATAGGTACATTTTTAAATTGAAATGTATCATTTTTTATTTTAATAATCATTAAAATTTGCAAAACTTTGGGAAAATACAAAAACAAAGCATCATGTAATACAGCAAAACAAAAGAACATAGGACAAAAATATTATAATTTTGTACATGAGGGACTCCATAAGGTTGGATTATTATAAACCCCCAAAAATCAAAGTTAATATAATATTATATGTAATATTAAAATATATGAAATAACGTACCAATTCATTTAAAGTATCTTGAATCTACAAAAAAAAAATAATATGATAAATAATCTTGGATAAATAAAGTAATAAATATAAAATAATTAAACTTAAATTGATTAAAATATTGATTAAACATCATATCTGTAAAATATTGATTAAACAGCATATATACATTTGGCTTGTATAATTATGTTTTAAACAATTCAGTTTGGGTGAATCAAATCTCTTCCAGGAGAACCAATTTTTTTAAATCTGAATTTATTGGTCCTATAAAGACAAAACTATTCAATAATAATCGTTTCACAAATCAATATTAAAATTAAATTAAATATCTATATATAGGTACATTTTTAAATTGGAATATAAACCAAACGTTATAAGAAATCAATACGATTTTTGTATAACTTTAGACATTGGATCATAGCATTTTCAATTAAAACGATATCAAATAATGAACACCTCTTCGAGGTAAAAACAAGGCAATTTCCATTTTCAAATGTACGATGCAATTTCATCCCTATACCTCAAAACCACATCAATCTGCTAATTTTTGTGAATGTACTTCCTGGATTTTTTTTTTCTGGAATGTTTCACAAATCTATTATTTGAAGGTAACCGAAAAATGTTCACACTTTTTTTATAGTTTTGGAGAAAATGGACACGAAAGTTTCGTTTAACTTTTAAACGTTATTTCGTTCAACTGTGTAACAAATTTACTCTCTTTATCCCATTAAAGGCACAATACTCTAAGTAAATACCATAAGTTTGCCATAAGGATGTATGCATTGAAGCTTTATTAGATAGAGTGAGTGAAATAGATTCATATAGACAGTTGCATGCAATACAGTCTGTATATAAAAATAATAAAAAACTTACCGAATCGGGTGCAGAGAGCTAAAATTAGAAAAAAAATTTTGTATAATTATAACAAATAAGCGAATATAGGTACATTTTTAAAAAAATATTACTTACGACACCACAAGCTCCGCAAATCACAAGTGTAAGACAAATTAAAAACTTCATATTGTGTATATTGAATAAAATATGACATTAATTTATGCTTTCCAAGACATATATATCAAAATGTGCGACAAAATTTTGACGACACGACATGCAACGTCAAAAGGAAAACAGATATTAAATATTATTTTAAATAGTTATTGAAGACACACTTGTCTCAATATTTGTCTCGCATTACTAAAAGTTAATAGACAAAACAATAGTATTTGTTGTTTGCCATAGTTCTGGCGCTATCAACAATTGTGATTCATGTACATAAAATTTAACGCCTATTTTTTTAGAAAATCGTTTTCTTATGAAACTCACCAAATATGATGTAGACAAAATATAAAAGCGTTTTAGAAATTCTTATACCTGGGTTATTTTAAAAAGGCCAAACTTGATAAAAACAAAGTCCGTTTTTAAAAACACGCAGTTCAATTTAATTGGTTCGATTTTCTAATTCTGCTATACAATAACTAACATTTAGACAATATAAATTCGATTCAATTCGAAAACACACTTTGAAGTTCCCAAGGTTTGCCTCTCTAACATAAACCGAGTTTTTATAGAGTTGCACTCAATTGATTTGCATTGATTCAACTACTCTCAATGAAGAAAATGCACTGTCAGATTATCGGTAAGCAAATTGCGCTTGTGACTAGGGGTGTGAGGCTACAACAGGGCGTGTATGTGAAAATTTAGATTGTTATTATAGGAGTACTGGTTAAAATTTGTAATCTCTCAACATTTAATTCGCCACTGGGAAGATGAGTGTAATAATAAACTTTTTTCTATGAAGGACGATAATCTAATTGAATGGAACTTTCGTAAATATTATAAGTCAGTTTCAAATGATTGTCTGCTGTGACGAGTCTTACTAAGCCGAATATTTAGTGGTCCTTCACGCCTAGTAATCTTGACGCCTGTGAGATAATAATTACTTAAAAACAAGTGAAAACAAACAATTGACTGACTTAATTGTTGAAATACCATGCATAGTCAGTGTTGATTTCTTTATCACATTACACATACAAACATGTGACACATACATAACTGATAATCAAGTATAGTACATATGTAAATGACTTTATAGGTTTCTGCAATACCGACCGACATTTAGTGTATAGTTTGTACACATATTATAAAATTTCCTCCTAATTGGCGCCCTCACGGGTAAACAGTGATGTTTACGAAAAAATGTTTCAAACAAAAGTTGTTTAATTTTTGATAAGGAACATTTTTTACATTTAAACTTTTGTTCTATCTCAAACGGTTTACAAGATGGATCCTACGGACCCAAGACCCAATTGACCTTTGTTGCTCATTTACGAACTCGACCACACTTTTTACGTCCTGAGTACGATGTAAAAATTTCAGCTCGATATCTTTTTTCGTTTTTGAGTTATCGTGTCCACATACGGACGGACGGACGGACGGGCGGACGGACGGACAACCGGAAATGGACTAATTAGGTGATTCTATGAACACCTATGACAAAATTTTTTTTCTAGCATCATTATTTTTAAGCGTTACAAACTTGGGACTAAACTTAATATACTATGTATATTTCATATATGCATGGTATAATTATTTACGTACATACATACATACATGAATTTTTCTTGTCATTTCCAGTTATCCGAACAAATCTAGTAGCTCGAAATATCCAGGTTTTTTGAGTCCGGATTAAAGCAAGTCTACTATAGTAAGAAAATTTATTAGATCGACTCAAAAAAATTCACTTGAGATTGAGTAAACCTGTTTATGCTACTTTGCGCCATTAAACTGAACATTTTTGTGAGTTTCGCCATTTTTTTGAGAATTTGTTATTTTATAAGAAGAAAAATAAACGGATTTAATAATTTTTTTTCTTCAGAAAGGGAAAAATTGTTGAGAATTTTCTCATATGATACCTTTGAGAATTGAGTTGTTGAGAATTTTCTCATATGAATCGTTTTGGGCTTAGAATTTTTGTATATTATAAAGAATGATCATATAATAGTTTTACATTTTTAAATTAGTATATAAACGAAATGGGATGAGATACCCATATGCTTCTTTTTTTTTTTTTAATTTTTGACATTAAACAATAGATTATGCTTTTTTCATTTTCACTTAAAATTTAACGCCCGTGAAATAAACACATAGCTTCAGTAGCGCCATCGCACGGGGAAATGAAAAAATAATATACAGAATGATAAATGGTTTATCTCTCAACTTGCTTTCACTATACTATTAAGTAATTTTCGCTTAAACAAGTCGTAAATGTGAATTTTGCGTGATTTTGATTGGTTCACAGCCTCAACGGATGTAAATACGTCACAACCAATAACAAGTAGTTTTTTTATTTAAAAAAATAACTATTTTTTTATTAATATTTAATAAAAAACTGGAATAATTAATTTTTTTTTTAATTAATTGAATATACTTAAGATGAATTATTCTTTATTGTTGATCTCTATTGTTGGTCTCGAATTTCAAAAATTTAAACGAATGAGATACCTACCGTTTTTTTAAATATCTAACTAAGTAATAATAACTTGTAATTGGGATATTTTAGTTTGGAGAAATTAGGATTATTCTTAAGGTAGTACGAGCACCAAGGCAAATTTAGATTTAGGGTTAAAATTATTTGTACCTTATTTCCAACTTTGATGTTGAATTTTGTTATAACTTCATGAATCTAGACGAAAAATAAAAATAAAAATTTTCCATATCTGCCTTGGTTTTCGAAATATCGAAAGCTAAATAATTAAAAAAAATTTTCAATTTTCGATATTTTGAAAATTATTTCCGATATCGAAAAATTTTATTATTAATTTTCGTCTTATATTGTCAAGTTATAATATCAAAAGTTATTCACCATATCAAAATTGAAAATATATATTACTTAAATTTGTATCCCCACTACCGTGCCCATACTTTAATTAGTCGAGCAAAACGGATTTTTTTTTTAGTTTTAAATACTTAATTAAGGTATAAACTTTAATTTATATACTTTTTTATTTGCCTACTTTTGTAGTCATTTATTTATTTAAATAATCGGACAAAATTTTACATTTATAATATATCAGAATCAGAATTTATTGTAAACACTGAGCAACATTCACACCAGATTTGGTGAAAGTTTGAACAATACCGATCCATTGTTGATTGAAACAATCCAAATTATTTGGTATTAAAATGAAGATATCGTTAGCAATGGTTGAACCTAAGCTAAAAACATTACTTGTATCTGATACACCACGTAAAAATGATTGTATTCCAATACCGGCGAAACATTCAACATTTGGTATGAAACCGAAAATTGGTGTTGAAAAGCATTGAATTGCACCAGTGACATCAGAAGTTATTGATGCTGTAATTTGTGTAATTACTTGTACAGCTTTCTCAACAGGTCCGCTTGCTTCAGCAAAAGCGTTAACTGGACATTGTACTAATTTTCCGAGTATTTCATCTATGTTGACAGGAGATTGGCCATTTTTGATTGCACATTCTTGTAAATTTTTAATTTTTGTGCCGAATTCAGTCAGTTGTTGAGAGATGTTATTTAATAAGTCGGTTATTTCCGAAAATACATTTTTTGAAATGGCATTAATAACGTCTTCTACAGCTTGATTGACTGATGAAATAAGTAGATTCAAGATTAAACTGCTAACTCCACTTCCAGCGGCATTTTGTGCGGCGTTGTTTGCTGCATTACCTAGTCCTTTGGTTGCATGTAGTATTGCTCCTCCAAAATTCCTGGCTATCTATCCAAAAATAAATCATTCTATAGATCAACAATACATAGTCCAAAAAGGGGTCGGTTCTTTCTTCTGAACACCGGATAACATTAATTGATAAAATACCTATAGAAAATATTTCTACTTTACACCCATAATTTTCATTAACTTTGAAACATAAATATTAAAAATGTTTATTCTTTAATCTGTCACATGACTCAGTTATTAAACTTAAAAATACCAATCCGAAAAGAAGGCTGAAAATTTCATCAATACTTCCGTTATTCGGTACAAAGAAGTAATAATGGTGATGAATTATTGTAAGGAATTTAAAACGTAAACAGAAAAAAATTACATTAGAGTAAACAGAAAGAAATTTAATTAGAAAGATAAAAAACTTTTCGATTGAAAGTGAATTTAAAATAGAAAAAAATGTATTGCATACTTACCTTATTAAGTTGATTTCTTATAACGGGAAACTGAAAATATAAAATGAAAAAAAAAGTAAAAATTTGGTAAAAATGTTGGACAACCATCGAAAAAAATATCCGGCAAAGCAATTAAGCGAAATGAAAATTTTAGGTATAATATGGGATGTATGTATGAAATGGCATCGACATGTTTTAAATAGAAGGTAAGTTACTTACTCGTCAAATATATTTTCAAAGAAATTCAATATAAGGTGCTTGTTACGTCGCCCATGTTAACTAAAAAATATTAGACCAGGAAATATAATTCAAGTAGTAACAAACCTTTGTAGTTATTTATGTATTTTATGGTAAAAATAAATAATAATAAGAATAATAATAGACAACAGAATATGAAATATACCGAATTTGCGGGTGCTGTAGTATCACCAATAGCTGCAAAAGCCGCAGTAGCCGCAGTAGCTGCAGTGGCCGCAGTAGCTGCAGTAGCCGCAGTAGCTGCAGTGGCCACAGTAGCTGCGGTGGCCGCAGTAGCTGCGGTGGCCGCAGTAGCCGCAGTGGCCGCAGTAGCTGCAGTGGCCGCAGTAGCTGCAGTAGCCGCAGTAGCTGCAGTAGCCGCAGTAGCCGCAGTAGCTGCAGTAGCCGCAGTAGCTGCAGTGGCCGCAGTAGCTGCAGTAGCCGCAGTAGCTGCAGTAGCCGCAGTAGCTGCAGTAGCCGCAGTGGCTGCAGTAGCCGCAGTAGCTGCAGTAGCCGCAGTAGCCGCAGTAGCCGCAGTAGCTGCGGTGGCCGCAGTAGCTGCAGTGGCCGCAGTAGCTGCAGTGGCCGCAGTAGCCGCAGTAGCTGCAGTAGCCGCAGTAGCCGCAGTAGCTGCAGTAGCCGCAGTAGCTGCAGTGGCTGCAGTAGCTGCAGTAGCTGCAGTAGCTGCAGTGGCTGCAGTAGCTGCAGTGGCCGCAGTAGCTGCAGTAGCCGCAGTGGCTGCAGTAGCCGCAGTGGCTGCTGTTGCCGCAGTAGCCGGATTAACTGCGGAAAACTATTAAAAATAAATTGATTACAAAAAATTATTATGATAATTAATAATTAAAATATTTAAATATTAAAACATTTGAAATAAAAAGGTATCAAACTTACGACTCCACAAGCTCCCAAAATAATATGGGTAAGACAAATTAAAAACTGCATTTATAGTTTTGAAGACTTTTTTTTATTTTATACCAAAAACAATAGTTTTCAATACGAACGAATAAATATTTTCCGTCGAATGCATACTAAATTTTCAAATTTTTATATACATTCACGTTCACTTTAACAAAACATTTAACAAAATCAATATTATTCATAATTTTAAAATGAATAAAATGCACTTGTATCAATATTCAAGTCTAATTTGTACATATTATAAAATTAATACTTTCATTTAATTCATATTAACATATGAATTGAATTAAAATTTGTCACAAAACAGAAATTTTCGATAAAAATATTGTTCAATTTAAAAATTATACAAGCTTCTATCAAGAATCAGACGCTTTTACGATTATAGAATAGACTTGTTACACGAAATGGTTACTTACATAGAAATTAAGGATGTTAGAAAGAACAAAATAGGTATTTTCATTGAAAACTCATCACCAACTCCTACACAAGGTCTGACATCACTCCGATAGAAAAAAGTCAATTAGTAAACAGTACTGCATTTTCGAATAAACAAAATCGAGAAGATGACGTTCTATTCCGCCATAAAATTGTGTACCACGTTGAAATCATCGACTTTCATTCGATTACCAATGTTAAGCAAAATTTGGCTCAGTCAGTACTTGGATGGGAGGCCGATTGAGATGATTGATGTATATGAAATGTATCAAGGTATATTAAATTTAGTCCCAGGTTTGTAACGCTTAGAAATATTGATGCTAAAAACAATATTTTGAATTTTTTCAAAATAAAATTTTTGGTCAGTTCAAAAAAATACTCTTGTGGTTTTTTCTCCAGATGCTTGGTTTTCGAAATAAAAATTCTTGGAAAACAAAAATGCAATATCACATTTTATGCAGCTCCTGCGCTACGAATTTCTTCGCTTGTCCAAAATAATCTACTTTGTTAAGAGTTTGATCTTTGATAGCGTAATTTTAAATTCAATTAAAAATTCAAGTCATTAAATATGTATTCAAGAGAGCTTGTGCACGTTCAACTTTAGAAAAATTATTGTTAATAGAAAGAAATCTTTTAGAAGTTTTTTTTTTTTTTTTTTAATATCTAATAATACATGGTACCTCGAACTATGATTGTGAATAGCATGTATAAAGGGATCTACGAAAGTAAATATAAAGAGTAAAACCCCAACAATTACATAATGTTAGAAATACAAAATGTATCAGCGAAACTATTCCAAATATCCAAGAGAGGACACTATTGTTTATATTTTTTGGTATGGAACTAACATTGGAAAAAAACTGTGGCCAAATCTTAAACTATCGAAATATCGAAAGCCAAATAATTAAACAAAATTTTAAATTTTCAATATTTTGAAAATTATTTCAGATATTGAAAAAATGTATTCTTACTTTTCGTCTTATATAGTCAAGTTATAATATAATTCACCATCAAAATTGAAAATTTTTTTAAACTTGTGTCCCCACTACCTACTACAACGAGTTTTTCTTGTTTTCAATAATTTATTAAGGTTTTTACTTTAATGTAATTAGTTTTTTTTCTCTAATTTTCACCGACTAGTTTTGTAGAAATCTTATCTTAACTTATCATCCATCTTCCATTTTATCATAAGACCATAATTTTATCATAATCTCTGTGTTATAATTCTGAATCTCTCTGTAAATTTAATGAAATAATTACCTAACATTCATGAACCGTGAACTTCGTTGGTATCAAGTTAAATTGACTACGTACAAAAAAAATGAGATATGTTGTTTAACCTCTTCTATGCTCGCTTATGTTATGTAATAAACCCTTTTAAATTTTTTTTTTGCTGTTGTAGAGACAATGTTAATTTTCTGAAAAGTTTTTTATTCAGCATTTTGTTACTCATTATATATTTTAGAAGTAAGGGAAGAGGGTTTTTTGTCTCTCCCTTTACACTTCCATCTCTCAAAATTACTCATTAGTTATAATAATAACATATTGCGATTGGATTTTACTAAATTTTTAACCGACTCCGGCCATGGGTTATGACTTTGACCGAAATGTATATTCATCTGTTTACTCGAAACTTCTAAGCTACTCATTTGATAAATGAGCTATCATAATTTGGAAAATAAGATATTGTTGAAAGCGTCTTGTTCAACCGCTATAAGCTGCTATAAATTTTCTAAATTGTCGATATTTTACATATAAAGGATAGGAATCCGTATAGTTTAAATGACATTTTTGAACATGTTTAGTTCACGTTTTTGCTTTCAAAATCAAAAAACTCGACTAAGTTTAATATAATCTGAAAAGAAAAAAAACAAGTCCATGGCAATTTAATTAATTACTTTAACAGTCGGGACCCATTATTGGGAAAATTCGAGCCGTTTTAGAATTTTATGGGTACCGGCTATTAAAGTCGACGCTATGTAAACTGATGGACTTGTTTTTTTCTTTTCGGTTTATATTTAACTCAATCAGACTCCACCAAAGTTTGTCGACTTTCATTTTCAGCCTACGTATGTATCTATGTTTGATCGGTTCTAGAGGCCAAACGCGTGAACCGATTTAAATGATTATAACGTTAATCGGTTTGTCGTTTTAATTGCTATTCAATGTAACTCCACTTGACATAGATTGGCGAAATACATGTTTTTCTTTTTTAAATGTAGCGTATAGTGGTCGCCATATTGAATTTTCATTAATACCATATCTTCAGTAGCACTCGCAAGGCTAAGACAAATCGATTGAGGTTTGAATCATCAAAATCGTTCGACGCAGTTGGTCACTAGTGTGCCACATAGGAACACACATACATTTTCACAAAATGGCATCTGGTGGTCGCTATATTGAATTTTCATTACTGCCTTATCTCCAATAGCACTTGCAAGGTTAAGACAAATCGATTCACGTAAGAATCATCGAAATTGGCCGACGCGTTTGACCTCTAGTGTGCCTCATAGGAACAGACATAGATTGATAAACACATTACAACGCCTTTACGTTGCTCATTCGGGTAGAAAAGAATGATTGAGCCTAAATACGATGTAATTGACAAAACAATAGTCAAACAAATGACAAAAAAAAAACAATAGTCAAACAAAAAAGACTACTTTTATGGCGAATATTTAGTTTAAGTTTATTTTTTCATCTTTCTCAGATATCGCGTGCTCTTTCTTGTTGTTAACACTTAACTTTGGAATTAGAAACAAATAAAGTACAATAGAATTAAATTGCAATATATTTATTTAAAAATTTTGCCCATCACCAAGAATTCAAAAATAAAAATCCCAAAATAAAAAGATTTATAAAACAAAAATTATTTAATTTATTATAAACAACCATTGGCATTAATACCAGCCTTGGTAAGGCTTTGAACAATATTGTTCATCTCGTTATTAACACATTCAATATTTTTTGGTATGAAAGTCAATATATTATTGACCATTCTTGTGCCAGCGTTTACAATACCACTTGTTTGAGCTACACCATTCACAAACGATTGTAAACCATATTTGACGAAACAAGGAATATTAGGAAGATTAAGAAATCCTCCAATGGGATTCGCTCCACATTCTAACCCATGTTTGATATCGGTGATTGATGCTTGTGCTATTTGGCCAACAATTTGTAAAACTTCTCCAACAGGTTGATTTGCATTAGTCATTGCTTGTACTGGACACTTAAGTAGATTCTTAAATGTGCTTTGTAAAGTATTCAAATTGGCAAAAAGCTTAGCTGTTTGATTATTTTTCTCTAAACATTTTACTATATTTTCAAATTTATTGCTGGTGTCGGAAAGATCTTTACTGAGGCTGGTTTGTAAATTGTTCAGTGCATTTAAGATTGGTTTTGCTAGACTGGAAATAACACTTGATATAGTTTGATTGACCACTGAAACTATTTGATTCAAGAATATATTGCCATTAGCAATATTGATGATATATTGGAGAGCTTTCTGCATTGCTTCATAAAAATCTTGTACTGTTTTCAAAACATTTTGTGACAATTCACCCCCAGCCTAGAAAAGTAAAATTTGTTTTGAGTAACTGAGAAAATCAGAAAATTAAAAAAAAAAACTATAGTAACTTGTCATTAATTTAGATTTTGACATTAAATTGGCTAATTTGATTTTTTGCAAATGAAAACTGTTATGAAAATTGGTTAAGATAATGTATATGGTAATAAACGATTCCACGCAAAAACAGTGGGATAACTATTTCTTATTTCATGGGCGTAGATAAAATTAATTTTTTCATTACCGATATAATAAAATACAATAAGTTTAACATACCTTCTTAATATCATCTTTAGTGGCGTTGATGAGCTAAAATAAAAATAGCCGTTATAATAATAATCATAATTGCCATAAAAATTGTCATAATAATATAGAAGTTGCATGTTTTTTTATTTTGCTTGTTTTTTCCGAAGGTTACTAAAATTATTAAGAAAAATTAAAAAAAATTTTTTAATTGATTTTTCATTTAATTTTACAATTGAAAATGATTTTTTCTAAATTATAAATTTCAAACGGCAGTGACGTCAACACCTCGCTTTCGTAACACCATCGCATGGAGAAATGATAAGATAACATGAGGTTTGTTTCTTAGCTGGCTTTCACTATATTATAACGCAAATTTCCATATTTCCAAAAATGAAATTATTTTTTATTAATAATTGTTCTTTCATTTATATATGAATTTGTAGCAAAAAAACAAATTAATGCAACTTCTTCATTCTATGCTATTCAATCATTATGTAAAATATGAAAAAAAAAGTCTTTACTCAGACAAGATAAGTGACAAAAAAGTGACTAACTCATCTTACATTCATAAAAAAAATACAACTTTTGTGGGTTGCCCATTCCATTTTTTTGCATAGTTGCCAACTTACTCTGTTAGTATATGTGTGCTTGCACGTATAAATTAATTAATCTAATACAAAAATATAATCTTATGATATTTTTATTAATTTAAATTTAACAAGCACCCGATTTGCATGTAAGCATGTACTGAGAGGGAATGTCTTCTAGATAACTAGTGTATCTTCTAGATAACTAGTGTATCATTTGAAACGCTTCTAATGGCTTTGTGGCTAAATTATTTGAATACCTATGTTATAAGAAGGTGCTTTTGATTGTGGCTGAGTTTTGGTGTTTTCAAAAACTTTAAAACACAAATTCCAATTCGAATAAAAAGTACTATCTTATAAAAAGTACTAGTATAATAATATAACTTAAAAAAATAAATAAATAAATTTGCAACATACCGACTTAATATCATCTATTATAACATCAGCATCGATCTGCAAGTAACAAAATAAAATGTAAAAAAGTAATTTAATTTATAGATAAAAAAAGGAATTTTATGATTGCGAAAAACTTATAATCATAAAATTACAAAATTATAACATACCGTTGGAGGAGTAGTATCCGTTGGAGAATTAGAAGAACTTGATCCTGTGGAAGCTGTCTGAAAGTTCAATGAGAAAAAAAAACATTTTAAGGAGCATGATTAAAATCTATAATTACAAAGATTAAAGCAAACCGTTGGAGAAGCAGTAACCGATGGAGAATTAGAAGAACTTGATTCTGTAGAAGCTGTCTGAAAGTTAAAAGAGAAAAAATTCATTTTAAGGAGCATGATTAAAATCTATAATTACATAAAGAATAAAACATACGGTTGGAGAAGCAGTTACCGATGGAGAATTAGAAGAACTTGATTCTGTAGAAGCTGTCTGAAAGTTAAAAGAGAAAAATTCATTTTAAGGAGCATGATTAAAATCTATAATTACATAAAGATTAAAACATACCGTTGGAGAAGCAGTTACCGATGGAGAATTAGAAGAACTTGATTCTGTAGAAGCTGTCTGATAGTTAAGTGGGAAAAAATTCATTTTAAGGAGCATGATTAAAATCTATAATTACAAAGAATAAAACATACCGTTGGAGAAGCAGTTACCGATGGAGAATTAGAAGAACTTGATTCTGTAGAAGCTGTCTGATAGTTAAGTGGGAAAAAATTCATTTTAAGGAGCATGATTAACATCTATAATTACAAAGAATAAAACATACCGTTGGAGAAGCAGTTACCGATGGAGAATTAGAAGAACTTGATTCTGTAGAAGCTGTCTGAAAGTTAAGAGGGAAAAAATTCATTTTAAGGAGCATGGTTAAAATCTATAATTACAAAGTATAAAACATACCGTTGGAGAAGCAGTTACCGATGGAGAATTAGAAGAACTTGATTCTGTAGAAGCTGTCTGAAAGTTAAGAGGGAAAAAATTCATTTTAAGGAGCATGGTTAAAATCTATAATTACAAAGAATAAAACATACCGTTGGAGAAGCAGTTACCGATGGAGAATTAGAAGAACTTGATTCTGTAGAAGCTGTCTGAAAGTTAAGAGGGAAAAAATTCATTTTAAGGAGCATGATTAAAATCTATAATTACAAAGAATAAAACATACCGTTGGAGAAGCAGTTACCGATGGAGAATTAGAAGAACTTGATTCTGTAGAAGCTGTCTGAAAGTTAAGAGGGAAAAAATTCATTTTAAGGAGCATGGTTAAAATCTATAATTACAAAGAATAAAACATACCGTTGGAGAAGCAGTTACCGATGGAGAATTAGAAGAACTTGATTCTGTAGAAGCTGTCTGAAAGTTAAGAGGGAAAAAATTCATTTTAAGGAGCATGATTAAAATCTATAATTACAAAGAATAAAACATACCGTTGGAGAAGCAGTTACCGATGGAGAATTAGAAGAACTTGATTCTGTAGAAGCTGTCTGAAAGTTAAGAGGGAAAAAATTCATTTTAAGGAGCATGATTAAAATCTATAATTACAAAGAATAAAACATACCGTTGGAGAAGCAGTTACCGATGGAGAATTAGAAGAACTTGATTCTGTAGAAGCTGTCTGAAAGTTAAGGGGGAAAAAATTCATTTTAAGGAGCATGGTTAAAATCTATAATTACAAAGTATAAAACATACCGTTGGAGAAGCAGTTACCGATGGAGAATTAGAAGAACTTGATTCTGTAGAAGCTGTCTGAAAGTTAAGAGGGAAAAAATTCATTTTAAGGAGCATGATTAAAATCTATAATTACAAAGAATAAAACATACCGTTGGAGAAGCAGTTACCGATGGAGAATTAGAAGAACTTGATTCTGTAGAAGCTGTCTGAAAGTTAAGAGGGAAAAAATTCATTTTAAGGAGCATGATTAAAATCTATAATTACAAAGAATAAAACATACCGTTGGAGAAGCAGTTACCGATGGAGAATTAGAAGAACTTGATTCTGTAGAAGCTGTCTGAAAGTTAAGAGGGAAAAAATTCATTTTAAGGAGCATGATTAAAATCTATAATTACAAAGAATAAAACATACCGTTGGAGAAGCAGTTACCGATGGAGAATTAGAAGAACTTGATTCTGTAGAAGCTGTCTGAAAGTTAAGAGGGAAAAAATTCATTTTAAGGAGCATGATTAAAATCTATAATTACAAAGAATAAAACATACCGTTGGAGAAGCAGTTACCGATGGAGAATTAGAAGAACTTGATTCTGTAGAAGCTGTCTGAAAGTTAAGGGGGAAAAAATTCATTTTAAGGAGCATGGTTAAAATCTATAATTACAAAGTATAAAACATACCGTTGGAGAAGCAGTTACCGATGGAGAATTAGAAGAACTTGATTCTGTAGAAGCTGTCTGAAAGTTAAGAGGGAAAAAATTCATTTTAAGGAGCATGATTAAAATCTATAATTACAAAGAATAAAACATACCGTTGGAGAAGCAGTTACCGATGGAGAATTAGAAGAACTTGATTCTGTAGAAGCTGTCTGAAAGTTAAGAGGGAAAAAATTCATTTTAAGGAGCATGATTAAAATCTATAATTACAAAGAATAAAACATACCGTTGGAGAAGCAGTTACCGATGGAGAATTAGAAGAACTTGATTCTGTAGAAGCTGTCTGAAAGTTAAGAGGGAAAAAATTCATTTTAAGGAGCATGATTAAAATCTATAATTACAAAGAATAAAACATACCGTTGGAGAAGCAGTTACCGATGGAGAATTAGAAGAACTTGATTCTGTAGAAGCTGTCTGAAAGTTAAGAGGGGAAAAATTCATTTTAAGGAGCATGATTAAAATCTATAATTACAAAGAATAAAACATACCGTTGGAGAAGCAGTTACCGATGGAGAATTAGAAGAACTTGATTCTGTAGAAGCTGTCTGAAAGTTAAGAGGGAAAAAATTCATTTTAAGGAGCATGATTAAAATCTATAATTACAAAGAATAAAACATACCGTTGGAGAAGCAGTTACCGATGGAGAATTAGAAGAACTTGATTCTGTAGAAGCTGTCTGAAAGTTAAGAGGGAAAAAATTCATTTTAAGGAGCATGATTAAAATCTATAATTACAAAGAATAAAACATACCGTTGGAGAAGCAGTTACCGATGGAGAATTAGAAGAACTTGATTCTGTAGAAGCTGTCTGAAAGTTAAGAGGGAAAAAATTCATTTTAAGGAGTATGATTAAAATCTATAATTACATAAAGATTAAAACATACCGTTGGAGAAGCAGTTACCGATGGAGAATTAGAAGAACTTGATTCTGTAGAAGCTGTCTGAAATTTAAAAGAGTAAAATTCATTTTAAGGAGCATGATTAAAATCTATAATTACAAAGAATAAAACATACCGTTGGAGAAGCAGTTACCGATGGAAAATTAGAAGAACTTGATTCTGTAGAAGCTGTCTGAAAGTTAAGAGGGAAAAAATGCATTTTAAGGAGCATGATTAAAATCTATAATTACATAAAGATTAAAACATACCGTTGGAGAAGCAGTTACCGATGGAGAATTAGAAGAACTTGATTCTGTAGAAGCTGTCTGAAATTTAAAAGAGTAAAATTCATTTTAAGGAACATGATGAAAATCTATAATTACAAAGAATAAAACATACGGTTGGAGAAGCAGTTACCGATGGAGAATCAGAAGAACTTGATTCTGTAGAAGCTGCCTGATAGTAAAAAAAAGAAAAAAATTTCATTTTAAGGACAATGATTAAAATCTATAATTACCAGGATTAAAAGTAGTCAGTAAAAAAAAATTCATTTAAAATCTGTTTTGAATTTCTATCTAATTCGTTGTTTTTTTGAAAAAAGGTTTTATAAGAAACAGTTTTGCTAATTGAACAAGTAAGTATATTGAATCGATTAGTTTTTTTATAGATGATGGCATTTGCTGGTGTTGACACCTATAGAATAATTGAAGTATAATGAAACTTTGAAACTTTTGTTGAAAGAAAGTGATTTCAAATAAAAAAAGATTGATTCATTTTAAGTAAAATAAGTTCAGTTACTTTTTCTCGGTAGTTTTTTAGCTGCTGCTTATGGAATTTGATTTTAAAATTTTTAAATAGCCTTCTTAAGGTCTTTTTGGGTTTGAAAATTTTTGTTTCAAAGCTGGAAGAACTTATCAAGTATTAAATTTTTCTTTAAAAAAAATAACTTCAAATTTGTTTCTTTATGAGGACTATCCAAAAATAACTTGACAATGTATAATGATAATCTAAAAGAATGTTTACATATATAGCAGGTGGTCCAGTTGTAAGCACCTGTTGTAAACCAAAAGTTTTCTTCTATAGGCCTCTTCAAATGCATAAGCTCCAAAGAAAAGCTAAATTCAAAATAAACATTTTTTTTAAACTGTTTTTCAAAATTCCAATGAATTAGGTAGAAGTTTGACACGGTATGCAAAATTCTAACGCATGTAGCTCTTAAGGAGTGTGTTTCTGAAGAAAAGTTCTTCATACCAAAATGCTTATTTTGATGTACCTTATACTTGGAATACTTATTATATAGCTTAGTATGCAAGTAAAAATAGATTATCTGGATATAAATTAGTTTGAATATGGTAGCTTGAATAGGGTGGAAGTTCTATGTCCAGTTGAACCGCGAACTTATTATATAAATTTGTAGTATAGATCTATCTTCTTGTTATAAAAAATTCAATTTTATTACTAGTAATCAAAAAGCGATAAATGTTTGCTCTTTCTTAACCCTTCCCCTGCTAACCAACCTCTTAAATCTTTCTTAAATCAAGAGTATCTTGAGCATATTATACGTAAAGCTAAATTTGCAAGTCATAAAAGCAAGATTCCACAACCATAAATTTTACTACAATTTATGATCGTAGCATGTTTTGCATCCGATATACTGTGAATGAGTTAAATTTAAATTAAATCTATTAGAATTTGTCAGTGAGTAAATATTATTTTGAATTTTATGGCTATATTATTCCTTAAGATAATTTAAATTGTTCTTCTGCTCAAGGTTTGCGTAGCTCCTGTGTGGCAAATTTTTAGTTTGTTTCATAAACCTTACACTTATGAAACACTAAGTAGAAAGAATACAAACTAATATCAGCAGTTTTTGAAGTTTTCTTGATATAAAGCACATTTTAAGAATAACATAATTTGACTTGTTGTGTCTGTATAAAAATGTCATTTTTTTGACACACATTCCAAAAAAAAATGTAAGAGTTAATAGCAACATCGGTTTGAATATAATTAAATACGTCGATTCGGTTTTCTCAAAGCATTTTTCTGAGAAGAAACACGTTCGTAGTAGAATAGTATTATTTGCCAACAGCAACAGATAATTGATTAACAATATTTTTTTAATATCCAAAATACACTTACCTCTGAACTCTCTCCTGAATTATCTGATTCTGAGACACTTGTGTCTTCAGCCTAAAAGTTCAAAATTAATATAAAACGAATAAATAAAACCACAAATTTTAAGAAAAAAACTAAAGAAAATCAATGAATTCCTCTAAAAATGCGAAAATTGAAAAATACGTTTAGGATTCAAAGGACTCATCGATTTAATTCGGTTTTCCCAAAGCACTTTTTTGAGAAGAAACACGTTCTTAGTAGAATGATATTATTTGCCAATAGCAACAGATGATTGATTTACAATATTTTTTTAATATTTAAAATACACTTACCTCTGAGTTCTGGCCTGAGGTATTTGATTCTGAGACATTTGTGTCTTCAGCCTAAAAGTTCAAAATAAATTAAAACGAATAAACAAAACCAAAGAATAAAAGAAAAAATCTAAAAAAAAATCAATAAATTCCTCAAAAATGCGAAAAGGACCCATCGATTTAATTTACCATTAGATTGATCCAGTATTTCTGTCAGTAAGTAATCGCTGGCAATTAATTTCAACGGAAATATGTTTGTTTATATCTTTTTTAATATCCCAAGACCTTTTGTAGGAATTGAGTTGTTAAGGGATTATTTTACATTAAATAAATTGATGGCCTCAAATCAGAATTTAGATATTTTTGTTGATAACAAAAGTCAAACAAACATAGCTTGGTTTAAAGATCTTTTCAAGTCAGTTTTAATCGAACAACTTTGCTTTAAAACATTTGATGGAATTATAATGCGTTTAAACGAACACTCAAGTGTGTCGGGCTCAAACTGGCAAAAAAAAAACTTACTGTAACTGCAGAAATAAAAGCTACACACACCGCAAGCGAAAGAAAAATTAAAAACTTCATTTTAATATATTTTTAAGACTGATATAATGTATTGAAATAAGTTGAAAGTAATACTTTCCGTTTATTATATATAATGAAATTTTAACAAACATGAGAACTGGGCGAGATATTGTTTAAATAAAAAACACTCGTGAGGAGCAGAGTTCTATCACAAAGGTCATAATTTCCTACTCATAAGATCCTTCTTATTATTTAATGTTGTCAATTTAAATGGATTTTTATATTTTCATGTGGTTGAACACTGAAATATTTGGATAACTTTTCAACTTTCTAATTCATTTTGGGGAAACTTTGGGGGCTTTTGGGAGAATACTTAGAACTACAAAAAATTATGAGAGCGCTGTAAAGATTAGGCTTTAAAAATTTTCCTTTTCGTTCTGCCTATTTAACAACCATTCATATTTCTACATACTGGAAAAGTAACAGAAAACAGGTATATACAGTCTGTCCAATTACATCGACATCATATTTAAAATTTGTGTATTATTTTGAGAAAAAAAGTCATTAATTATAAAAAGTTCTGCATGGCCTAAAACGCAAATTATCATAAGTCAATTTTTTGCATTTTATTCGAGGTTTTTGCATTCGTATTACGAGGTAATATCGACAATCTTTATTGAGAAAAGTTGATTCAAATATAAAAAGAACGGTCAAATATCCAATATTATGTTTACAGATCGGCATTTAATCTAAAATGCGTTGATAACTTCTGTGAAGTATCAATATGTCTACGCGTCGACATTTAATCTAAAAGTTTAAAACTAGAAAAATTTATTTTTTGATAATATTACTTTTTTTATTTACAAGATATTTTTCTGAAAATTTAATTTTCATACTGTATGAATTAATTGTAATATTAGTTTAAAAAAGACCTACTTCTGATTTAGTAGTCAATCCAATAGGTGAGTACATTATGTTTGGTTTGATTAGGATATTGATTATGACATAATATAAAAATTTGCAATGTACTTACTCTAATTATCTCTGTTTTCTAAATTAACTTCTGATCTTTCACAACTCAAATTGACCACTATAAAAAGGTTTTTGCATTTTATCAAAATTCATGGCAACCTGAATCGATTGGTTTCCCAGGTAACCTTAATGTCAGTTTTTGGTGTCTGTTGTAGTATTTCTGGTTTTAAACTCCCAACCAGCAAAAATTGATACACGATTATTTCATATTGCATGCCAGGTAGAGATTTTTTTTCAGAAAATATTAACAAAAAAGTTTTCAATATGGTGCTGACTTAATTAGTCACACTGTATATATAGTACATAAGTCTATATTTTCCGGAAAAATAGGACTTAAAACGGATATTAAATGTTATTATTAGTATAATAAAAAAGTATTAGCTCAAGTGTATCAAAATCAATAAATGAAAATTCATTAAGTAAGAGACGTGTTCATAATCTTAGCATATTTTGATTAGGGGTAACAGAAGCGAAAAATATGTCCCTGAATGAAATAAGCGTATTCGCTCCGAGCGTGAATTTCGTTTCCATGACAACGATACACTACTTTAATTATAGAATTAATGGATGCATATATAATTGTGTGGATTGCATTGAAAACTTACATTTAAAATTTAATATTCTTGTTTCACAAATTTAAATAAATAATTACGATAATTAACATTTGAAAAATAATATTTGTACAATTTGATTTCTTATTTTCACAATTTTTAATGCATTAAGTTTAATTAATTAGTGTTTTTCAATCATTTTAATTTGACAGTTTCTATATCATTAACATGTAAATAATTGCAAATTAGTCATAACAGCCCACTTTATCTCCAAAATTTTTCACTTAAAGCGCTGGCATCGATTTTATTATCCCTACCATGACTACGCACACAACGAATAACTTATTTCATAGATACTAGCACTAGTAAACGCCACCTATAATTAAACAAACCATTAGGTGTAAATACAAAATACATACAGTTTGCATAAAAACATGCACTTTATCTCGAAGGTGATTTCTTGAATTGAAAAAATGGTTGGATGATAAATTATACTATGTTTTATTTTCTCATTCTCTTCAATTTTTCTTATTGTTAGTTTCTACGGTTTCATAAGATTATTTTCATAAGTAGAGAAATTCTTAATTAAATACGAGAAGGACTAATTATAAACCAGAATATAAAACAAAGTCTGGTCACAAAATTCCAAGTGATTTTTCATTTCATTCGGAATTCATAATTTATGTTCGATTCGATTGTTCGGTAATCTTGAGCCACGTGATGAAAGATTTGTTCACGCTTTCTGCAAATGCGTCCAATATTTCGTGTGTTAAATATTCTTTAGCTTTGTATATCATAGCTACTTCATAATTTTATATAAATATATTTTTTAATCCATTACAAATCAAACAAGTTTTATTATGTTATTGAATGATGTTTGAAAATGAAAATATCAGAGCAAGGAAATAGAAATAATCTAAATAATAATTAAATTAATTTAAATTAATTTCAACATATTTTTATCACAGGTTTTTTAATTTACTGAATACGAATTATATTAAACTAATGATAGTACACGAACAGGGCCGAAAATTTTTGAAGTTAATATTTTTTGCCTTCCTCTTTACTCTTTTGATGAGAGAAACTCTCATAATTTCTGAAGGAGAAATATATTTAAAAAAAAACTGTAGATAGGTTGAGAAATCTGAAAAATTCATAATTCGAAAATAAATAAAATTATATGAAGATAGAGTTTCAACCATCTATGCCATTTGAAAAATAAAAGTTTTTTATGTTTCAAATCGAGGACGGCAAAATGCTCAAACCGCGAGTGCTGACAAGTTAAGAGTTCCCGGTATATGGTATAATTTTTTAAAGTTCGAATTTCAGTGAATTGTTTACATAGAAATGTAAAAGTTTCATAGTTTTCGAGTGATGAATGAACATCGACAAAACAGGCTACGATTTTATTTGTAATACAATTGTTTACCTGTTGTTAATAAAACAAAAATGTATCGACGTCATGAAAATTACAAAATATTTTATTACATTGATTGATTGATTGAGAAATCCATTGGAAACCGATCGTAAAACCTGTTAGTCGAACGTTTTGTCAACGTTACAGTTTATACATGTCAATATTTCATATTAACTGCAACACTGACGAAACATTCGATTGATAGACAATACAACGTTTAAGAATATGACGACATGAAAATTTACTACTACGATGCGATAATAAAAAAGGAGTGTTATTGAAAAAAAAAAAGGAAAATTTTTATTCTTATAATTTTTTTTTCTTATCTTTTTATGTTTTATCTTGTGTATACCATGTGTTTCACGAAAAATGTTCCAGGTGTCTTGATGAAGTGTTGTTTTTTTGAAATATTAGAAAATTACTATTTTGTATTATTTGTTCTTGTTCAACTTTTACCGACAAAATGTGGGTAAGTGATAATTTTGGTCTACAAAGTTTGATTTTTTTTTTTTTTTGTAATGAATTCAAATTCATCTATTATTCTCCATCATTTCTTCTTCTGAAATGTTTCATCGCACGAAGTTGCCAAATATGATAACCCATATTTTGAGCTTGATTTTGACAACAAAATTTCCTGTGACCATTACAGGCGGTATGTAGACCAGATTCTTCTTATGATCCAATAATATCTGTGATACATTTCGATTCTCCCATATCTCTTCTTGCTTTCCCATTGTAATTTTATCGAAAAGATACTTCACAGATTTGACCGGGTGTAGTAGTGAATCTCAAAACTCCATTCCACATCTATTTACTTAGGAATCAAAAGAATAAACATTTTTTCCCTTTTCTTTTTGCAGTTTTTTGTTACGACCTTATTAAATTCATGTGTTTCGGGATAGCCACTATCAACTTATGAGAATTAATCAAATGTGGATAACATGCAAATTATAAAAAAAAAATTTTAATCGTATCGTGCCGAAGAATGTAAATCTTACAAAAACATGAAAACTCTGGTCCTTGTTATTCTTAACAGTAGAAAAGACTACACAAAGGAAAATGTTAAAACACTATCAGTTTTATTATTATATTCTTCTATGTAATAAATTTAGTGATATTTTGCAACAAAGAATGTCGCCAGTTATTCAAGTAATTACACTTCTTTACAATTTTAATCAAAAATCATCAGTAATTTGTTCTTGCTTTATCTATATACATGTACAAGGGGATACAAAAATGTTTGGCAAATATGGGGTAAAGAGTTAAAACAATACATTTTTATAAAATTTTTTTTAAATGAATAATATATGTTAGTCTGGTTAACATGTTAAATGTTGGTAAGTATATTTTTTCTTATACAATCCTGCCAAATTTTAATATTTTTCGAAAACTTCTTATTTGTTGACAATAAACATGTCTCATTTAAGTCTTATTTGTATTCAACTTTTTACATTTTCATAATCCAAGAAAACATACTGAATTGCGAAGCTATGCATCAAGGCGGAAAAATTTGTCAATTTAAAAAGCAGACTGATTACTCCCAGGTTGGACTTTGCAAAACATTTCCCAGGTTGGGAGTGCAAAACCTATTTCACCTGATCGATCTGTAAATGTAGAGCTATGTTAAATTTTTATGAGCAAAGTTTAACTCCCCTTAGGAGTTTTTGCCACAATCATATTCAACTTATGCCACACGTTTTAAAAGATCGATTTTTAACAGTTTAAACTTAAAAAAACTGCTTAGGAAACATCTAATTGAGAAAATGAAAAAAGTTGTCAAGGATATTTTGTTTGCTATCGAATATTTATTTTATTTTGATAATTGCGCTACGAAATACGGACAAACAATTCAAAAATTGAATAGTCGGTGACTTGAGAAATATAACTTCTACCTACCTACCAGCTATAAAGTTCTCCAATAAAAAAGTTTTTATTGTTTTTAGTGCTTATAATTTGCAAGTCAAAAATATATTTTCAATCTAAAGCGTGGAAAATTTCGGTACACTAGGTTCAGTCTTTGACAAATTCCACTAAATTTTCAGCAACAATAAATTCATAATATGATTGTTATATGCATATTTCAACATTTTAATAGATTTTTCCTTATAGTAAAGCACAAATGTTTCCGAACAGATCAAATCTTCTCAGTAAATTTTTAGACTTTAGAACATTCTGTATAAACTCATTATTATTATATAAGAAAGTTTTATTTACTGCGACATTTTTATCTATAAACACTTCAAGTTTTTCATCGTTGTTTCATCAAGAAAATAATAATGAAATTATTTTTAGATTTATATTAATGAAAATTCTTCTAATATTTTCTATTATATGGTGCAATAAAGCTAGAAATGATGTATTCTATAAATGAAAAACTTTAATTTGTTTCATTATTATTTTTAAATGCCCTTTAGCTAAGTTTTTTTTATTAGCAATTTCTTTGAATTATAAACAAGTTTTTAATAGTTTATATAAATTTACTTCTACTTTAAGTGATTAATTTATTACAAGAAAATATCGTGATTATTATTTAAAACAAGTGAAATTTACAAAATTAAAAAAAAAAACCCGATAAGAGCGATTTATTCCTTGTAAACCGATTTTTTGGAAACTTAGCTATAAAGTGTACTCAATCGAGTCGGTTCGACCGTTTATGGGCTACGATGGCACTGAGAAACACACAGACGCACAATTAAACTTTAAACTTATAACACTCCTTCTTAAATCAATATCAAGGTGATGGTCAAGGACATCATATGAGATGAAAAGGATACTTAGAGAGCTATCATTTTTTGGGAAAAATTTTTGGAAATATTTTAATTGAAATTGAAATATTTGAGTTGATTTTATTCTTTTGAATTACTGTTTTGAATTAATTAATTATTTTACCATTTCACTTTTCGAAATGAATGGAGCTAGGTTTATTTGACCATTCATTTCCATAGTAATTATTCATATGTTAAAATTATATATCATCCCTTTTCCAAACTGAATCGATTTTGAAGATCATCCCAATGTTTTATTTGGTTTCGGGTACGAAACACTAATCTTGCACTTGAAACATAGCTAAGAAGACTCTCCGTAAAATTACCTTTCAAACGAAACCAAAAAAATAAAATTGGTTCATCAGATTAGGCGCTACGATGCCACAGACGGATAATCACACAGACACACCCGCATAGTGGTCAAACTTATAACACCCCTTTTAATTCGGGGGTTAATTATAGATTTAAAGAGTCATGAAAAGTTTTTTTTTTTGTAATTTGATCTAAAAATTGAAAGGTAAAATAGTTAGGTAATTCAAAACAATAATTCAAAAGAATAAAGTAAACTCAAATATTTCAATTTCAATTGAAATATTTCCAAAAATATGTCCCAAAAAATGATAGCTCTCTCAGTATCCCTCATCTGATGTCCTTGACCATCACTTTGATGATAATTTAAGAAGGATTGTTATAAGTTTAAAGTGTTTAATTGTGCGTCTGTGTGTTTCTCAGTGGCATTGTAGCCTCTAAACGGTTGAACCAACTTGATTGAGAACTAAGTTTATAGCTAAGTTTCCAAAAATCGGTTTATAAAGAATAAATCGCATTTGTCGGGGGTTTTTTAAATTTTATAAATTTCACTTGTCTTGCTTGATCTCTTGTATAAGTTAATCATAGGAAATTATCAATATGACAAGACTTTTCTTATATAACGTCATTAATATCATTTTTATTTATTGACAGTCGAATCATTAAAACCACATCATGATAAAGAGTAAATAATGTCAAAAATGATGTATACAAGGGACAGAAAAAAATTAGAAAAAAACATGATGATGTAACAGTGGCATTTTCATGTTGAAAAGAAGAAAGAAACATTTTGAATGTTGTCATATGACAAATATATTCTCTATTATTGATCTTTTTCTATCTTATATAAGTTATCCCTAACATACGAATTTTGTTATTATAAGAATTTTTCGCGCATAACGTTAACAACCCGATATGACCATTTATACGGCAGTCCTGTGCTACCTTTGACGTTAGATAGACTGAGCTGAAGGATTTAAGAGCTGCTTGGCTGTCGGTGAAAATTGTAATATCCCTGCACCTAAGGGTGTTCAATCTTATATATTCACATACCTCATGAATAGCCATCACTTCCGCTTGATACACGCTACAGTGATCAGGCAGCCGAAATGATAGACGCAGATCGAGATCTTCAGAGAAGATCCCACAACCCACCTTCTTCCCTAACTTCGATTCGTCCGTGTAAAACACGACGCCCTTGAGCTTCTCCTCAATCCTGTTTGGAGGGGCTCTTTACTGAGAACCTATTCCCGAAGTTAAGAGAAGGTAAAATGTAGCCAACGGATCTTGGAAGTGAGTATCTTCGTAGTATCCGTGTATAACTATAATGAGTCTCAGTCCAGCCTAGATAGGCCTAACTTTGTTTAGTTAACCGATAGTCGTTCGTATATTTTACATATTATAGTTTTATTTACTCATAAAATTTCCTTTACCCATGAAACAGGGAAATTGAAACCTTTTAGATATAAATATTTGAAATTATAAGGAAATTATCAACGTATATATCAGTACAAAGTAATTAAACACTTGCTATCTCTTGAAATATCACGATTGTCATACCCATCGCTTTGTGGACTAAGTAATTTATTCAGTACAATTCGTCTATACCTAATAACGTATAAACAGATACCTAATATTTGAAATATTTAACGATTGTGTAAGTCAACGAAAGTTATATAATACACGACGAATTTGATATTACATTTGTAATACATATTTTTATACGTTCATTCAAATTTTATAAAATAATTTCTAAATAAATTATGTTACGTACGATAAATTGTAAATTGTGTAAATTCACAATAAAATTTTTAGGTTTTGGAGAACTAAAACTTTGTAAAACTAAATCCTTAACAGAAAAGAGTTATACTTATAATTTTTAAGCAAAAGGTATAAGCATCGTTTCCATTCGAATTTTACGAACGATATTGAAAGAAGAAATTTTGATCTCAAAAGGTAGGTATACACCTTTCGAATTCCTTAATGAGCCTTTCCATGAACTCTTTTTTATTAGAAATAAATAAATTAGAAATTTGAAAGTGATATTTTCTTAAATTATTTTCAAAATAATTAAAAGGGAAACTGCTTTCCATATATTATGTACCTAACTCAATTTTCTTAGCGAATGCTTCGGTCAAAATATTATAAAAATCTTTTGGTATATAAATAATTTTAATATTAAATATCTATCTAACATCGTGGTAAAATTCACATACCTAAGTATACAACTACGAATATAATACTTTAATATTGATGAAAATCGGTTAATTAGACTTGAAATTATTCATAAATGTAGACGAAAAATAATAATAAAATTTTCGATACCTGCCTTGGTTTTTGAAATATCAAAAGCTAAATAACTAAACAAAATTTTCAATTTGAAATATTTTTCAAATTATTCCAGATATCGAAAAATTTTATTCTTAATTTTCGTCTTATATTGTCAAGTTAAAACATAATTCATCATCAAAATTAAAAAAAATATATTTGTTTACAATAATTTATTAGGACTTTAACTTCAATTTTAATAGTTATTTTTTAAATTTTAAACAAAAATCGGTGTTAAAAAAAAATCGTGTTCATTTAAACGACACATGTTTTATACTTTTTTATCATCATGTAAAACACATTTTTAGTAAAAACTTATGGTTACATAATCTCGTTGTGTATTATACATTCTGTATCAAATTGAATTTGAGATGTGTAAAACGATAAACTATATCAATGTATAACATTCAACCTGTTCTGAACTACATTCTGATCATATATACCTTTTATACATGTAATAAGGATGTCGAACATATAATTCTCCTTGGAGGGACACAAACAAACAACTTTGACTATCGTATAACACAGTTTTGTGTCGAAAACTAGAATTGATTTCCCTGATGTTATGTTATCCTCTATGTAGAATTCAATATCCATCCATAGAAAAATTTAGTTTAATGGAAACAGGAAATAATTTTTTAACCTGTTGGTCATAAATATTTGTATCTATTGCCCATAAATATTTTTGTAATTTATTCGATTATCCATCCAATAATGAAAAACAATTCCGAAAAATAAAATTGAGCAGGGGGTTTTATTTAATATCCAATAATAATTATCGCATTCTTAAACAGATAATATACTATAAAATAAAAATTTTTTACGAAAAGGATGTACTCTAAGTTTTATTGCATTTATAGAAAAAATAGACAATCATTTTATTATGTTTAGGAAAAGGATAAAATTTCCATGATTAGTTTAAAATATTTAGGATTAGTTTTACATACACATACGACAAGCCAGTGGCCAAAAAACATATTGAGATATTAGCAAATTATTTTCACCTTTCGCAAGAAATCCAAAAAGTCACCATTGACTAAACAATTTTGATATTTTTGTTAAAAGATCGAAAATATTCTTCATTAAAAGATGATACTTTCGGTTTAATTTAATAAGAAATTACTATAATTTTATTTTGTTATGGAATGACTTCAACTTCTCTGTAAAACAAGAGATGCCCCTAACATACATAAAATAGTAATTTGTAACATTAAACGGTAACCGAAATTAATTTAGTAAATTATCTATTTTCCATGTAGAAGAGAAATGTTTTGCGTTCTTGTATACAGGGTGTCCCATTTATGGTGTATAGTATATAAATTAAAAAAATGCATGAATGTCAGATTCCTGATTTCAGACTTCATGTTTGAACTGTAAGAAATTTATACTATTGTATAATATAAAATATGTATTTGTACATTTCTCCTACGAAAATTAGTTTTCTTTCTGTGACCTCTTGAAATTGCTGCTAGGATTTTTTTGAAAACCCCACCGATTCCTCACAAAACCGAACATATTTTGGGACTTGAAGCTCCGAAGGAAACAGATTTGTGGAGCCATTTTCATGAAGTTAATGTTCTGATGCCAAAAATTTCTTGCGATAAATTTTTAATTAATAGATATATTTAACAGCTGATAGCTTCCCCTTACTTTGCCGGTAGTTCAAAATGAGATATATCGCTTTGTTTCCTATTTTTGTTTTCCAACTCTTAAAAGGTCTATATCTTCTTACCAAGATAATCTTTTTTGAAGTATATAATTTACTGAATCTAAATTCCATCCTTCCAGCGTTCTACACTTATGCTAATAAACTCAATTTTAATGTGAGCTATATTTTCTTAAAAAAAAATAAAAAATTTTTTTAGCAAGATAGCACTTTACGTTAAGTTACAAAAAACTATTTCCAAACTTCAAATTTAAGGTCGTTTAGCATCCAAACGACGCAATTTGGTTCCAAGGCAAGGCCATCTAACTCAACTTATTTTGAACTGTACTACATCTGGTAGAGCGTTGTTGTACAGATATTTTATAGATACCCTGCAAAATTAAAACAAAGATAAGGACAGATATATGGTATAATGAATATCATAACTCTTTAACCATTTAACAGGGAGAGTTTTCATATCGAAATTAAGGGAAATATATACTATAGAGAAATATTACCATAAAAGCATTAAACACACTAGGTTATGGAAATGTTATTCTTATCCATTTCCTTCCTTCCCACTCTATCTCTATCTCTATCTCTCTGCTTGAGCCTTTACCTCCATAATATTATTTTATATGATGTACATTGAAAATAAAGACAACAAAACATAACATACACAGCGAAAACAATGGCGTGTCTTGTAATAAGGTGGTAATATTATAAAATATAATATGGGTAACTGTGTATGAACTACTGAGTGTCACGTAAGTGAAAAGTTAAGTGGGAAGGCAAATAACGTCTCTAATATTCCTGGGTGTTTCAACTATCATGTGAGATGCGTATCTGCAAAGTTGTAAACTTGCCGCAAGTAATCTTCTGCACAACTTATATCCATACAAGTGAAATTTACAAAATTAAAATAACTCCCGACAAGTGCGATTTATTCCTTGTAGACCTATTTTTGGGAATATAACTATAAAATGTTCTCAATCAAGTAGGTCGAACGTTTAAGCGCTAAGATGCCACTGAGAAATACACAGGCGCACAGATAAACACTTTAAACTTGTAACACTCCTTACTGAATCAATCTCAAAGTGATGGTCAAGGACATCAAATGAGATGAAAAGGAAGGAAATTGAAATATTTAAGTTGAGTTTGTTCTTTTGAATTATTGTTTGGAATTACCTAATTATTTTACCATTTCACTTTTCAATGAATCGGTCATGTTCTATGCTTATTTTTACTGAACTGTACAAAATCATTCATGAAATTTTAATATTTTAGTTTGGGGATAATCAGACAAGGCATTTAGGCATATATGTTCACAGATACATACAGACCAATAGTATTTTCAAAATGAGAAGGACATTCTGTACTAAATGTTAAGCAACCATTATACCTAATTCTTTGCCATGTTTAGTTTACTTTGCATATGAAATAAACGTCATCACATGATATATAAAATTATTATTAGTAACGTAGCAAATCTAAAATTGTGATCAGAAATTTGTTTGAAATTTACAGTGTGTGATTAAAAGAGTGGACTAGACAAACGTGTTCGAAATCTTCTTTTTTGAAACATTCTTCTTTGTAAGTATTTGATAATGTTCTTCGTGATCAATGTGGAAGAAATAATGACCGATCTGCTTAACTTACTACAAGAGAAGCTTTGGTAGTTTGTAGGAATTATATGAATTTTATTACAGTTCATTTTAATTGCCATATCCATAGGGAAAACCACCTTTTTCAACGTTTTTATGACTTAGAACTTCAGTACAGCCTATCTAAATTGAGCCAGAAGGTTTAAAATTAGTAAGTCTAAGTTGAGTTTGTGTCAAGCATGTATCTTTTGGGACTTGCAACTTCTAAGTCCTTCAATTTTCTTTTTTATATCAGCTAAATCTTGTTTTGACAAAATACAAAATTCTCTTTCAATAAAAAGCATTTAGAAGTAAGAAACATGAGATGAGGGGGGCATATAACTTTAGAGATAGAGTTCTGTTCATCATTTGCCAACGAGTTCACTTAACTACGTGAATTGACGTGTACTAAGATAGCACTTCGAATTTCCTAGCTGTATCATATTTATCCGTAAATTATTTGAAAAATTTCATATTTTGTTAAACAATTGCTTATAAAAAATCAAGATGGTTTTAAACCTAAAAAAAATTAAATAATTTTCCGTAGCTCCTAAAAGGCCTCATTTTGGATTTTTCTTTCTCTTTCGAAAAATAATTTAATCGAAAGTACTCTTAGGTATGTTTCAACAAAATCTACTTACACAGCTGTATGAATTCCTCTTTTCTAGTTGTTATCGGTTGATTCGCTTAAGATCGACGATTACACAAGTACATACACTGATAAACAGACTTGTTAAATTTATAACAACCCTATTTGTTAACCGGTGGGTTTAAAATAACAATTGTTATTATTAAGGGTTGCAAGCAACAGTCGTAATCGTTTGTATGGCAATATATTAAAAGTCTGCTTTTCAAGTTGATAAACGAGAGGATGAACACTCTCTTATAGATTGACGATGAGCCATCTCGCTACCCTAATCAAGAGGCTCGCCAAATATTTGTAATAATTGAGAAAATTCTTTTTCGAACCATTCTTTATGAATTTATATTTTAAAATAATTATATCGTTTTCGTGTAGAGTAAAGCTAGCTATACGTAGTAACGGTTTATTAAAGCACAAATTGTTCTTGTATATATAGAGAATATACATAATATTAAACATAATTCGATTTACTAACATACCGAAAGTATTCCCTAAACTTTATATTATTTCGATAAACCAAAATGTACATATAATATGTAAAATAAATTCATATATAGAACTTTTCGAGGAAATTTGGATTTGTAAAATTTTAATTAGAAATATTCAATAAAATTAAATTGAAGGAATTAACTTAATGTTAAATTTAACTGATTTGATTACAGTGTATAGTAAAGATTCATACATAACAGGAATGATCGGTGATTTGTATAAAGTGACATTTAACAATCAACTTCAAACGCTATTATACTTGTATATATTGTTTAAAAAAAATAAGGATATCGCACCAAAAATTTAAACCAACGAAATTGTGCACGAAAGCGAAAATAAGTGACGGCAAATAAAGTGAAGTTTATAACAAAATAGTCTCTATATTTAAAATTAAAATTGCCCGGCGAATTGGTGGGTAGAGTTTCTAAGATATCGCAATGCTTGGTCGATTTTAATCCGTATCAGAAAATCTATTCGACCAGTCATCAAATGCAGCCGATTTTTGTACTTTTTGGGTCAAAATTACCTTATATACTAAGTTTTATCGAAATTGCAGATAAAAAAGTTTTTCGATTTTTTGAAATTTTTTTAAGGGAAAAAAAATTTTGTTTTGGAATTTGATGAAACTCGGTGGATGGGGTAATTTTGATCCAAAAAATATAAAAATCTTAATTAATGATTGATTTGGTTAATTTAATGATTGGACCTATAGTAAGTTACAATGTCAGCGAGTATCATGGGTTAAAACTTCATGATAAGGTGAACATAAAAAAAATTATATCATTATTTTTTGGATAAATTTTAGAATTTTTACAAAACTATAAATTAAATTATTAAATTTCAAAAACTCTCATTCGTAACACTAAAAATACAGCTTTTTCAATAAAAAAGTTTTTGTCCAACTTTAGAATAAAAAAATATAATGATGGATGGTCAAAAAAACCAAACCTTAATCGATGGCTTTCCAATTAATAATTATTGAATTGAAAAATAATTAATATTTTAAACTATTCATAAAAAGTTTAGCGAAGAGGGGATATGAATAATGCACTCATATAGTATTCCTAGCACTTGCCTATTTAGTTTTAAAAGATACTAACTTCCCACGTTCCTAAATAATCAGATTTCTTCGAAAAATAAAAAACTAATTTTGTTTTTGAGATACTAAAAAATTTACTCAAATTAATTAGGAAGTAAATAATATTGTTAGAGATACAACGAAAGTTTTGTCCTAGTTGTGTCATAGTTAAATACTCGAAACAGTTCAAAAATTGAATAATTTGAGTTTAAAAGTAATTTTATATTTTACATTCATAAACTTAGAATACGGTTACTTAAATAACGATGGAAGAAAATATCTGGATGATATTATTAATTAAATTTACAATTCGTAGGTTCAGTTTAATTTCGGTTACAATCTACCATTAAACATACAACAAAAAATTTTACAAACACCTCGAAATATCCTACACAAACCTAAAATTCTGAATGTAGAGAATTGTAGAATAAAATTAAATTATATGGAAATAAACAGCAATAAAGATTCTATTCTTTGATAATAAAATGTCGAATAAACAAGAATTAAATCTAAGTTTACATAGACATACGTACACTGTTGTTTAAAAAAAATGATTCTACCGAAAATGTATATTAAGTGAGTGACCAAATTTTATTTAAAGTGTATACAAAAGTAAAAAAACTTATATATGTTAAATTTTTTTCATAACGTTTTTGTACTAAGTACCAATTTTTCGAGATAATTAACTAGTTTTGAATTGACGTTTACATTTCGATTAAAATGGCAAGCAAGTTAAATTTTCAAAAATTAAAATCCCCGATGTCTTACATTAAATTTTTTGTGTTGGAAGTTCAGAAGTAATTTAATATTTTACAATTACCTCATATTTTGGCAATGGAAAGTCAGATCTTGCATAATATATTAAGAATCCTAAAGAAATATATTTCTCTATACCTAAGCATTGATATCGATATATCCATTTATTAATAATGATGCGACAAATACGAGAAAACAGATCCACAGGCAAGTGGACGTTTGACATTCATTTTCTAAAGATAGAATTTATCAACATTTAGCAAGCTTCTTGCAAGATGAAACTCAAGTGATAACATATTTTAGCATTGATTTCAACCGGTATGTCTTTTAACTACTTTAGTTTTATCTTTAAGTACAAATGAATATTGTTATAAATTAATTAATTTATGTATATTACATTTGAGATAAATTTAGGAACCTCCTTTTAGTTCAGTTCATTTTTCCCTAGGTTTGTTCTCTTTTATTGGATAATAATGTACATATATTACTTGTACTTACATACATTTCATGTATAATTTATTTTTATATGAAATACGACAACTTTGTACAACAGAGACTTTTTGTATAAATCCCCAAAAATCTGTTTTTGCATTTGTTCGTTTGGAGACAAAATATTAGTTTTATTATAAAATACAAATTTTAAGTTAAAAACGTATACTTAAACATATTTTGTATTTCAACTATGGGCGTGTATTTCAACCTGAGGGGCAAGGCAGCTGCATTCCCTATGGATCCGGATCCTATATACCACCGATCCCGTTGGCTAAGTATGTGTTTATGCCGTAGTACTTTTTTTTTGTTATCTTGTAATTTTAACGTTATCATCTTCGTGTTTGTATTTTGCAAAAGGTACGTTGAAATTTATTGTAAAAAGACGCTCGCCGATAATTACTCAACACATTGATGAATAATTTGATCGCGAACAAAGTATTCGTTGCATTCCCAATGATTCGGGCTGAATAGCGCGAGCCACAAAACGTCTAATGGTAATTTTTTGATTAACATGCAAATTACCAATAATTTGATACTGCTGTTTTTAATGAATGTTTTGATATTAAGAAAACTTTTATTTTATTTAATGAATAAATTATATTTTCAATACATATAGAAACTTGTTTTTCATAGTTAGAAAGAACAGATTGAAAGCCTTCGACTGCATAATTATTTTCATTAAAAATTTTACTCATTGAAGTGCACTACTATTTGTTTTTACCGGATCGAATATTCTACACAGTCGAAAGTTTTATTTCAATTTTTTGAGTTTAATAATGAAGGAGTTATTCAGTATCTAAAAGTTTAAGTATATGGGAACATATTCGAAAGTGGTCCCAAACTTTTCGTCAGATTTTTTTCATAAGTTTATTTTATACGTTTGTGCTAGTAATTAATCATATGAAAATTTAGATTTTCATTTTTACATTGCCTAGATATCCGATCAACCTTAAGATGAAAATTTTGAAAATGTGCCTTTTATTCTTACTTTAGAGAAAGAAACACTTTTTTGGTAGTCGGATAAATAAGTAAAACTGTATATTTATACAGAATCATCATGTTTTTATTTCAAATCAATAAACCACCCACCGTAAATTTTACCCCATCATTATAATAAAAAAAAATTATTAAAAAAAAAACGAATGATCTTCGAATATTTTCGACGTAGATATCTATAAATCATTTCCGATACCCCTTCTACATGATAATATCATATAATATATTATCATAACACGGCCGCCTATACAGAGTGCTTTTTTTAAAGTTTCCAGGTATTTTTTTTTTTTTTTTTTTAAATACAACCCTTCTAATTTTCAAATTTTTTTCCTAAGACAGCAATTTTTGGCATTAAAATTCAGATATTTTCAAATTCAAAAGTTTCCACTAAGCAAATTTGTCTCGATTCTTATTTTTTATTGAATGACATGTAAATTTTTTCTACAAAAACCTAAGGACACCTTAAAATCAGGTACCGAAAATTGAGGTTTAGGAAAAAAATTTCGGACAAAAGTTGTTTTTTGTGGCAAAGAATCAGAAACTACTACAAAAAATAGGTAGTACCATTTGAGCCCCGAAGGCATTTAATCCCTCCGCAAGTGAGAAAACTCGGGTTTTACTTATGTCAATTCGTTTTTTAGAAACTTTAATAAATGACTCTGTATATTAGTTATACCTATAACCCATTATAGAAAAATATCTATCTAGAATAGATAACTTTTTTTTTTATTCACGTAATTTTTTTTCATACATTCACATTAATTTATATTGAATGACGTCACACGCATACCTTATAATACGTAATCATGACGTCATTACATAAATAACTAATGTTTTTTTATTTATTGGGGAATAATAAAATAAATTATATTTTTATTTGAAAGTTAAATACTTTATGTTCATGAAGTTTTATGACATTACTTATGAGTTATGACAGTATACTGCGATGCGTTTCGATTTGTAATTTGTTTACACTAAAAAAGAAAATGTTCAATTATGCCCTCTAGATGAATACATATTCCGACGAAGTAAACCCAAAAACAAAAATTTTAAGTAAATGTGCACAGAAATCTATAAGTTAAGAAGAACTTTTATGATCAAAATAATGAAGCTTAAAGTTGGACTCTCAGTACAGGAGTAATTTTTGCACATCGCTATTATTTCTTTCAAGTGAATAATTTCTTTTTATTCGATTCGAGCACAACCGATTCAATTTCTTACAAGTAAATGCCACAAACTTAAAAAAAAAAAAAAAAAAACAGAATATAACTACAAATCACAGAAATTTCACTACATTTTGGGCTCAAGGTTTCTAATAGTTGCATAAGATCGAAATTGTTCCCACTAAATATAGTAACTGAATGCGCTATGAAAATGATTGTACCCGTGTTTTACGTATTTCCAAGAAAAGTTATACTTTAATATAGTTCGAGACTCAATATACGCGTAAAATTGAATTGAATTTTTAGTTAGTTTATTTTTATATGACAGAAAAAATCGAAAAACAATTTTAATTTTCTTTTATAAAGAAATGGTTATTCGAACCTATAAAAATGTTAATAACAAAATTTATAGCAAAATAAAAAAAAATCAATTTATTCCGAAAAAATTAAAAACTGTTTTTTACTGATTATTTGCATGTTCTGAAGTAATAACATTCTAAATACCTTGACAATACCATATACAACAGAATCACGTATAGATTATACATTGTAGATAATGGATCTAGATTATATACTCAATTTCATGTTCTATGAACACTTCATAATTATAGTCCAAGAGATGACTGCTGGAAACTCTGCGTTCCAAATAATAGAACCACTTTGCATATATTAAAATAAAGTCAGGCTTTGACTTAATGAGTAGTCATTATCTATGATCGGCTAACTTTTTACCAACGCCACAAAAACTTTGTTTACAAGAACTGATACGTTCTCATGAACTACGTTCTCGAACGTTCTCAAAAAGAAATTTTAAAAGTAAACGGAGATTTTATTTCAAGATTTTTGTAGTTTTTCAAATATTAAGTTTTAGATTTATATAAAATGCAAAGGAGTACCGACAAGGTGTGCTAATGGAAATTACGCTAGGGCAAGGCTAGATTAGGTTAAGTTTGGTTATATTGGCTGTCCACGAAGGATACACTTAGGCTATAGCGCCCATTGTGATACCATATATTTGTTTTACCACCTTTCCGCTGATAATTTCATTTATCAGCTCCTCAATTTCAAAGTCTGAGTGTACCTCCTTCATGCATATACCATGCACTACACCAGCCCATCACAGTATTAACTAAATTAATTTTGCTGCCACAGCGGGAATCAAACCCGCTACCCTAAACATACTGCGGGCGGATTTGGTTACGCCTTAACTAACTGACCTAATAGGGCGACTATGCTAGGGCAAGCAGCGTAGAAAATATTGTAAACTTTCACAACCTTTAATTTTTATGGGAAAGATCGGATCACTTAAATGAGAAATTTGAAAAACTAACCGAGCCTTTTTATCTAGACTTTTTTACAAAAGCTTAATACAAAAGGAAATAGGCTTATACAAACTGTACAGGAACACAGGCATGATACCTTTTTAAGAAAAAATTTGGTCAATTCATTGCCATCGGTGGACTTGTCGGCAAAATCTTTATTATATGTGAAAGTTTATGTAGAAAATAAAAAAAATTTAACTTTGAAATCAGTGAAAATCTTCATGAACGAGTGAGATTTTTGTGCAAAACCTTTAGATAAATCTTTTCACCAAACCTTTCAAGACTCTAAGATTTAAAGTACGAAGAACTAGCGTATTCTTCGATTTCAAATATTTTTCAGATATCTTATAATTAAGCACAATAATTTTGTTACGTTCTTTTAATATCAATGTTCCACGTTTTCGAAATACTTTCTACATCTTTCTACAAACTTCAAAACTTTTCATTACATTACATAGTATCTAAAACTGTGCTCTACTTACCGACATATTATGGTGATGATATGGTCGAAATTGGTTTTTCCATGTGGTAGAAGGGGATGATTTAAAAGACAAAAGTAACAAAGCATACTTTACTCGTCATACATATATATATATACCCACACGCAACCATCGAATTAACAAAGATAATGGCAAAAATATTACCTTTTGAACATCGTAGAAAAAGTTCGATATTTATAACTCATACGTTTTATTATGATAAGAAGAACATAGAAAAATCTGATGAGAACTTCGCTCAACCTCTATACACAAGTGTTTAAAATAAATTTGGGACAAAAATTTTCCGAGATTCGGTAGGTAAGCCATAAACACTTTCTACGCATTATATTCTTTACATTTATTTCAACTTTAATTTTTGAAGAAAGCTTGAACTTGGATGACGAGGACCGGTTAGTCATACTCACAGTATTGAAATTATTGTTGAAGCGATGAATAATTTTACAAGAAACCTATCGATATGCTGTTCTGTAATATTCTTTTCTACACTTAAGAAAACTAACAAAAACTATGTTATTCGTCTGTACCGAAATTCCCCATGAAGCTACACACCTTATCAGTTGGAAAACCAAGGAGTAT